>NW_027365668.1:0-99845 GCF_046119375.1 Phyllobates terribilis | reverse complement strand
GGTGCAATTCTGAAATTTTTTGCTTTTTCTGCTAATCCTAGCATGATAAAGAAGATTCAAAGAGAGTGAGATGCCAGCTCTTTCATTCAGTCAGTAGCTTCAAACATTTCTGGACGTTTTCAATGGCAAAAATCAATGAATATTGTAAATGCACAAACAGTAATATCTCCAAATTGCAAGGTGCAATTCTGAAATTTTTGCTTTTTCCTGATAATCCTAGCATGATAAAGAAAATTCAAAGAGAGTGAGATGCCAGCTCCTTTCATTCAGTCAGTAGCTTCAAACATTTCTGGACGTTTTTCAATGGCAAAAATCAATGAATATTGTAAATGCACAAACAGTAATATCTCCACATTGCAAGGTGCAATTCTGAAATTTTGCTTTTTCCTGCTAATCCTAGCATGATAAAGAAGATTCAAAGAGAGTGAGATGCCAGCTCCTTTCATTCAGTCAGTAGCTTCAAACATTTCTGGACGTTTTCAATGGCAAAAATCAATGAATATTGTAAATGCACAAACAGTAATATCTCACATTGCAAGGTGCAATTCTGAAGTTTTTTGCTTTTTCCTGCTAATCCTAGCATGATAAAGAAGATTCAAAGAGAGTGAGATGCCAGCTCCTTTCATTCAGTCAGTAGCTTCAAACATTTCTGGTATATGAATAACATGATGTTTTTCAATGGCAAAAATCAATGAATATTGTAAATGCACAAACAGTAATATCTCCACATTGCAAGGTGCAATTCTGAAATTTTTTGCTTTTCCTGCTAATCCTAGCATGATAAAGAAGATTCAAAGAGAGTGAGATGCCAGCTCCTTTCATTCAGTCAGTAGCTTCAAACATTTCTGGACGTTTTTCAATGGCAAAAATCAATGAATATTGTAAATGCACAAACAGTAATATCTCACATTGCAAGGTGCAATTCTGAATTTTTTGCTTTTCCTGCTAATCCTAGCATGATAAAGAAGATTCAAAGAGAGTGAGATGCCAGCTCCTTTCATTCAGTCAGTAGCTTCAAACATTTCTGGACGTTTTTCAATGGCAAAAATCAATGAATATTGTAAATGCACAAACAGTAATATCTCCAAATTGCAAGGTGCAATTCTGAAATTTTTTGCTTTTTCCTGCTAATCCTAGCATGATAAAGAAAATTCAAAGAGAGTGAGATGCCAGCTCCTTTCATTCAGTCAGTAGCTTCAAACATTTCTGGACGTTTTCAATGGCAAAAATCAATGAATATTGTAAATGCACAAACAGTAATATCTCCACATTGCAAGGTGCAATTCTGAAATTTTTTGCTTTTTCCTGCTAATCCTAGCATGATAAAGAAGATTCAAAGAGAGTGAGATGCCAGCTCCTTTCATTCAGTCAGTAGCTTCAAACATTTCTGGACGTTTTTCAATGGCAAAAATCAATGAATATTGTAAATGCACAAACAGTAATATCTCCACATTGCAAGGTGCAATTCTGAAATTTTTTGCTTTTTCCTGCTAATCCTAGCATGATAAAGAAGATTCAAAGAGAGTGAGATGCCAGCTCCTTTCATTCATTCAGTAGCTTCAAACATTTCTGGTATATGAATAACATGATGTTTTTCAATGGCAAAAATCAATGAATATTGTAAATGCACAAACATTAATATCTCCACATTGCAAGGTGCAATTCTGAAATTTTTTGCTTTTTCCTGCTAATCCTAGCATGATAAAGAAGATTCAAAGAGAGTGAGATGCCAGCTCCTTTCATTCAGTCAGTAGCTTCAAACATTTCTGGACGTTTTTCAATGGCAAAAATCAATGAATATTGTAAATGCACAAACAGTAATATCTCCACATTGCAAGGTGCAATTCTGAAATTTTTTGCTTTTTCCTGCTAATCCTAGCATGATAAAGAAGATTCAAAGAGAGTGAGATGCCAGCTCCTTTCATTCAGTCAGTAGCTTCAAACATTTCTGGTATATGAATAACATGATGTTTTTCAATGGCAAAAATCAATGAATATTGTAAATGCACAAACAGTAATATCTCCACATTGCAAGGTGCAATTCTGAAATGTTTTGCTTTTTCCTGCTAATCCTAGCATGATAAAGAAGATTCAAAGAGAGTGAGATGCCAGCTCCTTTCATTCAGTCAGTAGCTTCAAACATTTCTGGACGTTTTTCAATGGCAAAAATCAATGAATATTGTAAATGCACAAACAGTAATATCTCCACATTGCAAGGTGCAATTCTGAAATTTTTTGCTTTTTCCTGCTAATCCTAGCATGATAAAGAAGATTCAAAGAGAGTGAGATGCCAGCTCCTTTCATTCAGTCAGTAGCTTCAAACATTTCTGGTATATGAATAACATGATGTTTTTCAATGGCAAAAATCAATGAATATTGTAAATGCACAAACAGTAATATCTCCACATTGCAAGGTGCAATTCTGAAATTTTTTGCTTTTTCCTGCTAATCCTAGCATGATAAAGAAGATTCAAAGAGAGTGAGATGCCAGCTCCTTTCATTCAGTCAGTAGCTTCAAACATTTCTGGTATATGAATAACATGATGTTTTTCAATGGCAAAAATCAATGAATATTGTAAATGCACAAACAGTAATATCTCCACATTGCAAGGTGCAATTCTGAAATTTTTTGCTTTTTCCTGCTAACCCTAGCATGATAAAGAAGATTCAAAGAGAGTGAGATGCCAGCTCCTTTCATTCAGTCAGTAGCTTCAAACATTTCTGGACGTTTTTCAATGGCAAAAATCAATGAATATTGTAAATGCACAAACAGTAATATCTCCACATTGCAAGGTGCAATTCTGAAATTTTTTGCTTTTTCCTGCTAATCCTAGCATGATAAAGAAGATTCAAAGAGAGTGAGATGCCAGCTCCTTTCATTCAGTCAGTAGCTTCAAACATTTCTGGACGTTTTTCAATGGCAAAAATCAATGAATATTGTAAATGCACAAACAGTAATATCTCCACATTGCAAGGTGCAATTCTGAAATTTTTTGCTTTTTCCTGCTAATCCTAGCATGATAAAGAAGATTCAAAGAGAGTGAGATGCCAGCTCCTTTCATTCAGTCAGTAGCTTCAAACATTTCTGGACGTTTTTCAATGGCAAAAATCAATGAATATTGTAAATGCACAAACAGTAATATCTCCAAATTGCAAGGTGCAATTCTGAAATTTTTTGCTTTTTCCTGATAATCCTAGCATGATAAAGAAAATTCAAAGAGAGTGAGATGCCAGCTCCTTTCATTCAGTCAGTAGCTTCAAACATTTCTGGACGTTTTTCAATGGCAAAAATCAATGAATATTGTAAATGCACAAACAGTAATATCTCCACATTGCAAGGTGCAATTCTGAAATTTTTTGCTTTTTCCTGCTAATCCTAGCATGATAAAGAAGATTCAAAGAGAGTGAGATGCCAGCTCCTTTCATTCAGTCAGTAGCTTCAAACATTTCTGGACGTTTTTCAATGGCAAAAATCAATGAATATTGTAAATGCACAAACAGTAATATCTCCACATTGCAAGGTGCAATTCTGAAATTTTTTGCTTTTTCCTGCTAATCCTAGCATGATAAAGAAGATTCAAAGAGAGTGAGATGCCAGCTCCTTTCATTCAGTCAGTAGCTTCAAACATTTCTGGTATATGAATAACATGATGTTTTTCAATGGCAAAAATCAATGAATATTGTAAATGCACAAACAGTAATATCTCCACATTGCAAGGTGCAATTCTGAAATTTTTTGCTTTTTCCTGCTAATCCTAGCATGATAAAGAAGATTCAAAGAGAGTGAGATGCCAGCTCCTTTCATTCAGTCAGTAGCTTCAAACATTTCTGGACGTTTTTCAATGGCAAAAATCAATGAATATTGTAAATGCACAAACAGTAATATCTCCACATTGCAAGGTGCAATTCTGAAATTTTTTGCTTTTTCCTGCTAATCCTAGCATGATAAAGAAGATTCAAAGAGAGTGAGATGCCAGCTCCTTTCATTCAGTCAGTAGCTTCAAACATTTCTGGACGTTTTTCAATGGCAAAAATCAATGAATATTGTAAATGCACAAACAGTAATATCTCCAAATTGCAAGGTGCAATTCTGAAATTTTTTGCTTTTTCCTGCTAATCCTAGCATGATAAAGAAAATTCAAAGAGAGTGAGATGCCAGCTCCTTTCATTCAGTCAGTAGCTTCAAACATTTCTGGACGTTTTTCAATGGCAAAAATCAATGAATATTGTAAATGCACAAACAGTAATATCTCCACATTGCAAGGTGCAATTCTGAAATTTTTTGCTTTTTCCTGCTAATCCTAGCATGATAAAGAAGATTCAAAGAGAGTGAGATGCCAGCTCCTTTCATTCAGTCAGTAGCTTCAAACATTTCTGGACGTTTTTCAATGGCAAAAATCAATGAATATTGTAAATGCACAAACAGTAATATCTCCACATTGCAAGGTGCAATTCTGAAATTTTTTGCTTTTTCCTGCTAATCCTAGCATGATAAAGAAGATTCAAAGAGAGTGAGATGCCAGCTCCTTTCATTCATTCAGTAGCTTCAAACATTTCTGGTATATGAATAACATGATGTTTTTCAATGGCAAAAATCAATGAATATTGTAAATGCACAAACATTAATATCTCCACATTGCAAGGTGCAATTCTGAAATTTTTTGCTTTTTCCTGCTAATCCTAGCATGATAAAGAAGATTCAAAGAGAGTGAGATGCCAGCTCCTTTCATTCAGTCAGTAGCTTCAAACATTTCTGGTATATGAATAACATGATGTTTTTCAATGGCAAAAATCAATGAATATTGTAAATGCACAAACAGTAATATCTCCACATTGCAAGGTGCAATTCTGAAATTTTTTGCTTTTTCCTGCTAACCCTAGCATGATAAAGAAGATTCAAAGAGAGTGAGATGCCAGCTCCTTTCATTCAGTCAGTAGCTTCAAACATTTCTGGACGTTTTTCAATGGCAAAAATCAATGAATATTGTAAATGCACAAACAGTAATATCTCCACATTGCAAGGTGCAATTCTGAAATTTTTTGCTTTTTCCTGCTAATCCTAGCATGATAAAGAAGATTCAAAGAGAGTGAGATGCCAGCTCCTTTCATTCAGTCAGTAGCTTCAAACATTTCTGGACGTTTTTCAATGGCAAAAATCAATGAATATTGTAAATGCACAAACAGTAATATCTCCACATTGCAAGGTGCAATTCTGAAATTTTTTGCTTTTTCCTGCTAATCCTAGCATGATAAAGAAGATTCAAAGAGAGTGAGATGCCAGCTCCTTTCATTCAGTCAGTAGCTTCAAACATTTCTGGACGTTTTTCAATGGCAAAAATCAATGAATATTGTAAATGCACAAACAGTAATATCTCCAAATTGCAAGGTGCAATTCTGAAATTTTTTGCTTTTTCCTGATAATCCTAGCATGATAAAGAAAATTCAAAGAGAGTGAGATGCCAGCTCCTTTCATTCAGTCAGTAGCTTCAAACATTTCTGGACGTTTTTCAATGGCAAAAATCAATGAATATTGTAAATGCACAAACAGTAATATCTCCACATTGCAAGGTGCAATTCTGAAATTTTTTGCTTTTTCCTGCTAATCCTAGCATGATAAAGAAGATTCAAAGAGAGTGAGATGCCAGCTCCTTTCATTCAGTCAGTAGCTTCAAACATTTCTGGACGTTTTTCAATGGCAAAAATCAATGAATATTGTAAATGCACAAACAGTAATATCTCCACATTGCAAGGTGCAATTCTGAAGTTTTTTGCTTTTTCCTGCTAATCCTAGCATGATAAAGAAGATTCAAAGAGAGTGAGATGCCAGCTCCTTTCATTCAGTCAGTAGCTTCAAACATTTCTGGTATATGAATAACATGATGTTTTTCAATGGCAAAAATCAATGAATATTGTAAATGCACAAACAGTAATATCTCCACATTGCAAGGTGCAATTCTGAAATTTTTTGCTTTTTCCTGCTAATCCTAGCATGATAAAGAAGATTCAAAGAGAGTGAGATGCCAGCTCCTTTCATTCAGTCAGTAGCTTCAAACATTTCTGGACGTTTTTCAATGGCAAAAATCAATGAATATTGTAAATGCACAAACAGTAATATCTCCACATTGCAAGGTGCAATTCTGAAATTTTTTGCTTTTTCCTGCTAATCCTAGCATGATAAAGAAGATTCAAAGAGAGTGAGATGCCAGCTCCTTTCATTCAGTCAGTAGCTTCAAACATTTCTGGACGTTTTTCAATGGCAAAAATCAATGAATATTGTAAATGCACAAACAGTAATATCTCCAAATTGCAAGGTGCAATTCTGAAATTTTTTGCTTTTTCCTGCTAATCCTAGCATGATAAAGAAAATTCAAAGAGAGTGAGATGCCAGCTCCTTTCATTCAGTCAGTAGCTTCAAACATTTCTGGACGTTTTTCAATGGCAAAAATCAATGAATATTGTAAATGCACAAACAGTAATATCTCCACATTGCAAGGTGCAATTCTGAAATTTTTTGCTTTTTCCTGCTAATCCTAGCATGATAAAGAAGATTCAAAGAGAGTGAGATGCCAGCTCCTTTCATTCAGTCAGTAGCTTCAAACATTTCTGGACGTTTTTCAATGGCAAAAATCAATGAATATTGTAAATGCACAAACAGTAATATCTCCACATTGCAAGGTGCAATTCTGAAATTTTTTGCTTTTTCCTGCTAATCCTAGCATGATAAAGAAGATTCAAAGAGAGTGAGATGCCAGCTCCTTTCATTCATTCAGTAGCTTCAAACATTTCTGGTATATGAATAACATGATGTTTTTCAATGGCAAAAATCAATGAATATTGTAAATGCACAAACATTAATATCTCCACATTGCAAGGTGCAATTCTGAAATTTTTTGCTTTTTCCTGCTAATCCTAGCATGATAAAGAAGATTCAAAGAGAGTGAGATGCCAGCTCCTTTCATTCAGTCAGTAGCTTCAAACATTTCTGGACGTTTTTCAATGGCAAAAATCAATGAATATTGTAAATGCACAAACAGTAATATCTCCACATTGCAAGGTGCAATTCTGAAATTTTTTGCTTTTTCCTGCTAATCCTAGCATGATAAAGAAGATTCAAAGAGAGTGAGATGCCAGCTCCTTTCATTCAGTCAGTAGCTTCAAACATTTCTGGTATATGAATAACATGATGTTTTTCAATGGCAAAAATCAATGAATATTGTAAATGCACAAACAGTAATATCTCCACATTGCAAGGTGCAATTCTGAAATGTTTTGCTTTTTCCTGCTAATCCTAGCATGATAAAGAAGATTCAAAGAGAGTGAGATGCCAGCTCCTTTCATTCAGTCAGTAGCTTCAAACATTTCTGGACGTTTTTCAATGGCAAAAATCAATGAATATTGTAAATGCACAAACAGTAATATCTCCACATTGCAAGGTGCAATTCTGAAATTTTTTGCTTTTTCCTGCTAATCCTAGCATGATAAAGAAGATTCAAAGAGAGTGAGATGCCAGCTCCTTTCATTCAGTCAGTAGCTTCAAACATTTCTGGTATATGAATAACATGATGTTTTTCAATGGCAAAAATCAATGAATATTGTAAATGCACAAACAGTAATATCTCCACATTGCAAGGTGCAATTCTGAAATTTTTTGCTTTTTCCTGCTAATCCTAGCATGATAAAGAAGATTCAAAGAGAGTGAGATGCCAGCTCCTTTCATTCAGTCAGTAGCTTCAAACATTTCTGGTATATGAATAACATGATGTTTTTCAATGGCAAAAATCAATGAATATTGTAAATGCACAAACAGTAATATCTCCACATTGCAAGGTGCAATTCTGAAATTTTTTGCTTTTTCCTGCTAACCCTAGCATGATAAAGAAGATTCAAAGAGAGTGAGATGCCAGCTCCTTTCATTCAGTCAGTAGCTTCAAACATTTCTGGACGTTTTTCAATGGCAAAAATCAATGAATATTGTAAATGCACAAACAGTAATATCTCCACATTGCAAGGTGCAATTCTGAAATTTTTTGCTTTTTCCTGCTAATCCTAGCATGATAAAGAAGATTCAAAGAGAGTGAGATGCCAGCTCCTTTCATTCAGTCAGTAGCTTCAAACATTTCTGGACGTTTTTCAATGGCAAAAATCAATGAATATTGTAAATGCACAAACAGTAATATCTCCACATTGCAAGGTGCAATTCTGAAATTTTTTGCTTTTTCCTGCTAATCCTAGCATGATAAAGAAGATTCAAAGAGAGTGAGATTCCAGCTCCTTTCATTCAGTCAGTAGCTTCAAACATTTCTGGACGTTTTTCAATGGCAAAAATCAATGAATATTGTAAATGCACAAACAGTAATATCTCCAAATTGCAAGGTGCAATTCTGAAATTTTTTGCTTTTTCCTGATAATCCTAGCATGATAAAGAAAATTCAAAGAGAGTGAGATGCCAGCTCCTTTCATTCAGTCAGTAGCTTCAAACATTTCTGGACGTTTTTCAATGGCAAAAATCAATGAATATTGTAAATGCACAAACAGTAATATCTCCACATTGCAAGGTGCAATTCTGAAATTTTTTGCTTTTTCCTGCTAATCCTAGCATGATAAAGAAGATTCAAAGAGAGTGAGATGCCAGCTCCTTTCATTCAGTCAGTAGCTTCAAACATTTCTGGACGTTTTTCAATGGCAAAAATCAATGAATATTGTAAATGCACAAACAGTAATATCTCCACATTGCAAGGTGCAATTCTGAAATTTTTTGCTTTTTCCTGCTAATCCTAGCATGATAAAGAAGATTCAAAGAGAGTGAGATGCCAGCTCCTTTCATTCAGTCAGTAGCTTCAAACATTTCTGGTATATGAATAACATGATGTTTTTCAATGGCAAAAATCAATGAATATTGTAAATGCACAAACAGTAATATCTCCACATTGCAAGGTGCAATTCTGAAATTTTTTGCTTTTTCCTGCTAATCCTAGCATGATAAAGATGATTCAAAGAGAGTGAGATGCCAGCTCCTTTCATTCAGTCAGTAGCTTCAAACATTTCTGGACGTTTTTCAATGGCAAAAATCAATGAATATTGTAAATGCACAAACAGTAATATCTCCACATTGCAAGGTGCAATTCTGAAATTTTTTGCTTTTTCCTGCTAATCCTAGCATGATAAAGAAGATTCAAAGAGAGTGAGATGCCAGCTCCTTTCATTCAGTCAGTAGCTTCAAACATTTCTGGACGTTTTTCAAAGGCAAAAATCAATGAATATTGTAAATGCACAAACAGTAATATCTCCAAATTGCAAGGTGCAATTCTGAAATTTTTTGCTTTTTCCTGCTAATCCTAGCATGATAAAGAAAATTCAAAGAGAGTGAGATGCCAGCTCCTTTCATTCAGTCAGTAGCTTCAAACATTTCTGGACGTTTTTCAATGGCAAAAATCAATGAATATTGTAAATGCACAAACAGTAATATCTCCACATTGCAAGGTGCAATTCTGAAATTTTTTGCTTTTTCCTGCTAATCCTAGCATGATAAAGAAGATTCAAAGAGAGTGAGATGCCAGCTCCTTTCATTCAGTCAGTAGCTTCAAACATTTCTGGACGTTTTTCAATGGCAAAAATCAATGAATATTGTAAATGCACAAACAGTAATATCTCCACATTGCAAGGTGCAATTCTGAAATTTTTTGCTTTTTCCTGCTAATCCTAGCATGATAAAGAAGATTCAAAGAGAGTGAGATGCCAGCTCCTTTCATTCATTCAGTAGCTTCAAACATTTCTGGTATATGAATAACATGATGTTTTTCAATGGCAAAAATCAATGAATATTGTAAATGCACAAACATTAATATCTCCACATTGCAAGGTGCAATTCTGAAATTTTTTGCTTTTTCCTGCTAATCCTAGCATGATAAAGAAGATTCAAAGAGAGTGAGATGCCAGCTCCTTTCATTCAGTCAGTAGCTTCAAACATTTCTGGACGTTTTTCAATGGCAAAAATCAATGAATATTGTAAATGCACAAACAGTAATATCTCCACATTGCTAGGTGCAATTCTGAAATTTTTTGCTTTTTCCTGCTAATCCTAGCATGATAAAGAAGATTCAAAGAGAGTGAGATGCCAGCTCCTTTCATTCAGTCAGTAGCTTCAAACATTTCTGGTATATGAATAACATGATGTTTTTCAATGGCAAAAATCAATGAATATTGTAAATGCACAAACAGTAATATCTCCACATTGCAAGGTGCAATTCTGAAATGTTTTGCTTTTTCCTGCTAATCCTAGCATGATAAAGAAGATTCAAAGAGAGTGAGATGCCAGCTCCTTTCATTCAGTCAGTAGCTTCAAACATTTCTGGACGTTTTTCAATGGCAAAAATCAATGAATATTGTAAATGCACAAACAGTAATATCTCCACTAGTGTTGCGCCACCCCCGTAGTGTTCGGGTTCGGTTCGGTTCATCGAACACCGTTAAAACCAATGGCAGGCAAACAAAAACACATAGAAACACATAGAAAACACCTGCAAAGGTGTCCAAAAGCTGACAAACTGCTCAGAAGACACTCTCTTTAAAAAAGCCGGCCGGCAAATTCAGCAGCGGCATACACCGGTACCCGACAATTTAGACAAGAAGGAATAGAGCATCACACATAGATTAGATAGATAGAAACATGTCAGTCACACATATAAGAAGCACAGTGACAGTGTTGGTTACTGCACTTGTCATTTAGTGTAAAGGATTTATTAAAAAAAATATTAGTGTTTTCATGCACCGTCTCTTTAAAAAAGCCAGCCGGCAATTCAGCATCTGTACCCGACAATTTAGAACAGAAAGAATAGAGCTTCACACATAGATTAGATAGATAGAAACATGTCAGTCACATATATAATAAGTACAGTGATAGTGTTGCTTACTGTACTTGTCATTTAGTGTAAAGGATTTATTTAAAAAAATAATAGTGTTTTCATGCACTGTCTCTTTAAAAAAGCCGGCCGACAATTCAGCAGCGGTACCCGACAATTTAGAACAGAAAGATAGAGCATCACACATAGATTAGATAGATAGAAACATGTCAGTCACATATATATGAAGTACAGTGATAGTGTTGGTTACTGTACTTGTCATTTAGTATTAAAATAAAGGATTTAATATTAAAAAAATTGGCGTGGGGTTCCCCTTAATTTTAGGCTCTAGCGGAGGTTAAGCAGACGGCTGGGGCAGATGTTTGAAGCCTGGGAAGGGGGTAATACCCACGGAGCTTCCCAGGCTACTAATATCAGCCCCCAGCTGAATACATAGCCTTTACTAGCTATTAAAATGGGGGACCCCCCAAAAAAAATGATGTGGGGTCCCCCCTAATTTAATAGCTAGCAAAGGCTAGGCAGACAGCTGGGGGCTGATATTAATAGCCCAGGAAGGGAGCCATGAATATTGGCCCCCTCCCAGGCTAGAAACACCAGCCGTCAGCCGCCCCAGAAATGGCGCATTCATAGGATGCGCCAATTCTGGCACTTAGCCTCACTCTTCCACACTGCCCTGGTGCGGTGGCAGGGGGTAATAGGGTTGGGGTTGATGTCAGCTTATAATGCCAGCTGACATCAAGCCCAGGTTAGTAATGGAGAGGCGTCTATAAGACACCCCCATTACTAACCCCATAGTCAAAGTGAAAAAAAACACAAACACCCAGAATAAAGTCCTTTAATTGAAATAAAGACACAATCCTTTATTGTTCTAAATTAAACCATACTTACCATCACGCCCATTCCAGCTGAAGCCAACGATCTCCTGCAATAAAAGAAAAATAATAAAGCAACCTCATCCTTACCTTTCCATGGTTCCCACGACAGCTTCAGCTCTGCTACATCGAGATGACAGGCTGGACCGCAGCAGAACGCTGCCATCCAGTCTGTCATCCCACAGACACTGAGAAGCGCAGGCATGCTTGCGCTCCTCACTGTCTCGCTGTGACGGCATCCAGATGAGCCGAGGTCATGTCCAATGAACTCGGCTCACCTCATGCACGTCACTGACAGCGTGGGAAAATTCTCCTGCACTCAGTGCTTCAGCGTGGGAGAATTCTCACACTGAAGCGCTGAGTGCAGGAGAATTCTCCCACGCTGTCAGTGACTTGCAGGAGGTGAGCTGAGTTCATTGGACATGAGCTCACCTTATGCACGTCACTGACAGCGTGGGAAAATTCTCCTGCACTCAGCGCTTCAGCGTGAGAATTCTCACGCTGAAGCGCTAAGTGCAGGAGAATTCTCCCACGCTGTCAGTGACGTGCAGGAGGTGAGCTGAGTTCATTGGACATGAGCTCACCTTATGCACGTCACTGACAGCGTGGGAGAATTCTCCTGCACTCACCGCTTCAGCGTGAGAATTTTCCCACGCTGTCAGTGACGTGCATGAGGGGAGCCGAGTTCATTGGACATGAACTCGGCTCATCTGGATGTCGTCACAGAGAGACGCTGAGCAGCGCAAGCAAGCCTGCGCTTCTCAGTGTCTGCGGGATGAGAGGCTGGATGGCAGCGTTCTGCTGCGGTCCAGCCTGTCATCTCGATGTAGCAGAGCTGAAGCTGTCGTGGGAACCATGGAAAGGTAAGGATGAGGTTGCTTTATTATTTTTCTTTTATTGCAGGAGATCGTTGGCTTCAGCTGGAATGGGCGTGACGGTAAGTATGGTTTAATTTAAAACAATAAAGGATTGTGTCTTTATTTCAATTAAAGGACTTTATTCTGGGTGTTTGTGTTTTTTTTAACTTTGACTATGGGGTTAGTAATGGGGGTGTCTTATAGACGCCTCTCCATTACTAACCTGGGCTTGATGTCAGCTGGCATTATAAGCTGACATCAACCCCAACCCTATTACCCCCTGCCACCGCACCAGGGCAGCGTGGAAGAGAGAGGCTAAGTGCCAGAATTGGCGCATCCTATGAATGCGCCATTTCTGGGGCGGCTGACGGCTGGTGTTTCTAGCCTGGGAGGGGGCCAATATTCATGGCTCCCTTCCTGGGCTATTAATATCAGCCCCCAGCTGTCTGCCTAGCCTTTGCTAGCTATTAAATTAGGGGGGACCCCACGTCATTTTTTTGGGGGGGTCCCCCATTTTAATAGCTAGTAAAGGCTATGTATTCAGCTGGGGGCTGATATTAGTAGCCTGGGAAGCTCCGTGGGTATTACCCCCTTCCCAGGCTTCAAACATCTGCCCCAGCCGTCTGCTTAACCTCCGCTAGAGCATAAAATTAAGGGGAACCCCACGCCAATTTTTTTAATAATAAATCCTTTATTTTAATACTAAATGACAAGTACAGTAACCAACACTATCACTGTACTTCATATATATGTGACTGACATGTTTCTATCTATCTAATCTATGTGTGAAGCTCTATTCTGTCTGTTATAAATTGTCGGGTACTGCTGCTGAATTGCCGGCCGGCTTTTTTAAAGAGACGGTGCATGAAAAAACTATTATTTTTTTTGATAAATCCTTTACGCTAAATGACAAGTACAGTAAGCAACACTGTCACTGTACTTCGTATATATGTGGCTGACATGTTTATATCTATCTAATCTATGTGTGAAGCTCTATTCTTTCGGTTCTAAATTGTCGGGTACAGGTGTATGCCGCTGCTGAATTGCCGGCTTTTCATGTTTCACTGTTGGCACTGTTCCCATCGATTTGGGCAATCACTGTAATGCCACAACCACCATGGCTGTGGCATTACAGTGAGTGGCAGACAATCCCTGCATGATTGGTGCTCTAAATAGCGCCAGACATGCAGGACACGCTTTTGGTGCACGAACAGTTATCGAACATAACCTCGAACAGCCGAATTTTTTGCAAATCGTTCGGGTTCGTCGAACAACTCGAACACCGCCCAAAACAGCTCGAATTTGAGATTGGCGAACAGTTCTAGTCGAACAACGCTCATCTCTAATCTCCACATTGCAAGGTGCAATTCTGAAATTTTTTGCTTTTTCCTGCTAATCCTAGCATGATAAAGAAGATTCAAAGAGAGTGAGATGCCAGCTCCTTTCATTCAGTCAGTAGCTTCAAACATTTCTGGTATATGAATAACATGATGTTTTTCAATGGCAAAAATCAATGAATATTGTAAATGCACAAACAGTAATATCTCCACATTGCAAGGTGCAATTCTGAAATTTTTTGCTTTTTCCTGCTAATCCTAGCATGATAAAGAAGATTCAAAGAGAGTGAGATGCCAGCTCCTTTCATTCAGTCAGTAGCTTCAAACATTTCTGGACGTTTTTCAATGGCAAAAATCAATGAATATTGTAAATGCACAAACAGTAATATCTCCACATTGTAAGGTGCAATTCTGAAATTTTTTGCTTTTTCCTGCTAATCCTAGCATGATAAAGAAGATTCAAAGAGAGTGAGATGCCAGCTCCTTTCATTCAGTCAGTAGCTTCAAACATTTCTGGTATATGAATAACATGATGTTTTTCAAAGGCAAAAATCAATGAATATTGTAAATGCACAAACAGTAATATCTCCACATTGCAAGGTGCAATTCTGAAATTTTTTGCTTTTTCCTGCTAATCCTAGCATGATAAAGAAGATTCAAAGAGAGTGAGATGCCAGCTCCTTTCATTCAGTCAGTAGCTTCAAACATTTCTGGTATATGAATAACATGATGTTTTAAAATGGCAAAAATCAATGAATATTGTAAATGCACAAACAGTAATATCTCCACATTGCAAGGTGCAATTCTGAAATTTTTTGCTTTTTCCTGCTAATCCTAGCATGATAAAGAAGATTCAAAGAGAGTGAGATGCCAGCTCCTTTCATTCAGTCAGTAGCTTCAAACATTTCTGGACGTTTTTCAATGGCAAAAATCAATGAATATTGTAAATGCACAAACAGTAATATCTCCACATTGCAAGGTGCAATTCTGAAATTTTTTGCTTTTTCCTGCTAATCCTAGCATGATAAAGAAGATTCAAAGAGAGTGAGATGCCAGCTCCTTTCATTCAGTCAGTAGCTTCAAACATTTCTGGTATATGAATAACATGATGTTTTTCAATGGCAAAAATCAATGAATATTGTAAATGCACAAACAGTAATATCTCCACATTGCAAGGTGCAATTCTGAAATTTTTTGGTTTTTCCTGCTAATAATAGCATGATAAAGAAGATTCAAAGAGAGTGAGATGCCAGCTTCTTTCATTCAGTCAGTAGCTTCAAACATTTCTGGACGTTTTTCAATGGCAAAAATCAATGAATATTTTAAATGCACAAACAGTAATATCTCCACATTGCAAGGTGCAATTCTGAAATGTTTTGCTTTTTCCTGCTAATCCTAGCATGATAAAGAAGATTCAAAGAGAGTGAGATGCCAGCTCCTTTCATTCAGTCAGTAGCTTCAAACATTTCTGGACGTTTTTCAATGGCAAAAATCAATGAATATTGTAAATGCACAAACAGTAATATCTCCACATTGCAAGGTGCAATTCTGAAATTTTTTACTTTTTCCTGCTAATCCTAGCATGATAAAGAAGATTCAAAGAGAGTGAGATGCCAGCTCCTTTCATTCAGTCAGTAGCTTCAAACATTTCTGGCATATGAATAACATGATGTTTTTCAATGGCAAAAATCAATGAATATTGTAAATGCACAAACAGTAATATCTCCACATTGCAAGGTCCAATTCTGAAATTTTTTGCTTTTTCCTGCTAATCCTAGCATGATAAAGAAGATTCAAAGAGAGTGAGATGCCAGCTCCTTTCATTCAGTCAGTAGCTTCAAACATTTCTGGACGTTTTTCAATGGCAAAAATCAATGAATATTGTAAATGCACAAACAGTAATATCTCCACATTGCAAGGTGCAATTCTGAAATTTTTTGCTTTTTCCTGCTAATCCTAGCATGATAAAGAAGATTCAAAGAGAGTGAGATGCCAGCTCCTTTCATTCAGTCAGTAGCTTCAAACATTTCTGGTATATGAATAACATGATGTTTTTCAATGGCAAAAATCAATGAATATTGTAAATGCACAAACAGTAATATCTCCACATTGCAAGGTGCAATTCTGAAATTTTTTGCTTTTTCCTGCTAATCCTAGCATGATAAAGAAGATTCAAAGAGAGTGAGATGCCAGCTCCTTTCATTCAGTCAGTAGCTTCAAACATTTCTGGACGTTTTTCAATGGCAAAAATCAATGAATATTGTAAATGCACAAACAGTAATATCTCCACATTGCAAGGTGCAATTCTGAAATTTTTTGCTTTTTCCTGCTAATCCTAGCATGATAAAGAAGATTCAAAGAGAGTGAGATGCCAGCTCCTTTCATTCAGTCAGTAGCTTCAAACATTTCTGGTATATGAATAACATGATGTTTTTCAAAGGCAAAAATCAATGAATATTGTAAATGCACAAACAGTAATATCTCCACATTGCAAGGTGCAATTCTGAAATTTTTTGCTTTTTTCCTGCTAATCCTAGCATGATAAAGAAGATTCAAAGAGAGTGAGATGCCAGCT
Organism: Phyllobates terribilis; assembly: GCF_046119375.1. Classification (NCBI taxonomy): domain Eukaryota; kingdom Metazoa; phylum Chordata; class Amphibia; order Anura; family Dendrobatidae; genus Phyllobates; species Phyllobates terribilis. The sequence goes on along the minus strand of NW_027365668.1, from coordinate 83,345 downwards.
CCTTTCATTCAGTCAGTAGCTTCAAACATTTCTGGTATATGAATAACATGATGTTTTAAAATGGCAAAAATCAATGAATATTGTAAATGCACAAACAGTAATATCTCCACATTGCAAGGTGCAATTCTGAAATTTTTTGCTTTTTCCTGCTAATCCTAGCATGATAAAGAAGATTCAAAGAGAGTGAGATGCCAGCTCCTTTCATTCAGTCAGTAGCTTCAAACATTTCTGGACGTTTTTCAATGGCAAAAATCAATGAATATTGTAAATGCACAAACAGTAATATCTCCACATTGCAAGGTGCAATTCTGAAATTTTTTGCTTTTTCCTGCTAATCCTAGCATGATAAAGAAGATTCAAAGAGAGTGAGATGCCAGCTCCTTTCATTCAGTCAGTAGCTTCAAACATTTCTGGACGTTTTTCAATGGCAAAAATCAATGAATATTGTAAATGCACAAACAGTAATATCTCCACATTGCAAGGTGCAATTCTGAAATTTTTTGCTTTTTCCTGCTAATCCTAGCATGATAAAGAAGATTCAAAGAGAGTGAGATGCCAGCTCCTTTCATTCAGTCGGTAGCTTCAAACATTTCTGGCATATGAATAACATGATGTTTTTCAATGGCAAAAATCAATGAATATTGTAAATGCACAAACAGTAATATCTCCACATTGCAAGGTCCAATTCTGAAATTTTTTGCTTTTTCCTGCTAATCCTAGCATGATAAAGAAGATTCAAAGAGAGTGAGATGCCAGCTCCTTTCATTCAGTCAGTAGCTTCAAACATTTCTGGACGTTTTTCAATGGCAAAAATCAATGAATATTGTAAATGCACAAACAGTAATATCTCCACATTGCAAGGTGCAATTCTGAAATTTTTTGCTTTTTCCTGCTAATCCTAGCATGATAAAGAAGATTCAAAGAGAGTGAGATGCCAGCTCCTTTCATTCAGTCAGTAGCTTCAAACATTTCTGGTATATGAATAACATGATGTTTTTCAATGGCAAAAATCAATGAATATTGTAAATGCACAAACAGTAATATCTCCACATTGCAAGGTGCAATTCTGAAATTTTTTGCTTTTTCCTGCTAATCCTAGCATGATAAAGAAGATTCAAAGAGAGTGAGATGCCAGCTCCTTTCATTCAGTCAGTAGCTTCAAACATTTCTGGACGTTTTTCAATGGCAAAAATCAATGAATATTGTAAATGCACAAACAGTAATATCTCCACATTGCAAAGTGCAATTCTGAAATTTTTTGCTTTTTCCTGCTAATCCTAGCATGATAAAGAAGATTCAAAGAGAGTGAGATGCCAGCTCCTTTCATTCAGTCAGTAGCTTCAAACATTTCTGGTATATGAATAACATGATGTTTTTCAATGGCAAAAATCAATGAATATTGTAAATGCACAAACAGTAATATCTCCACATTGCAAGGTGCAATTCTGAAATTTTTTGCTTTTTCCTGCTAATCCTAGCATGATAAAGAAGATTCAAAGAGAGTGAGATGCCAGCTCCTTTCATTCAGTCAGTAGCTTCAAACATTTCTGGACGTTTTTCAATGGCAAAAATCAATGAATATTGTAAATGCACAAACAGTAATATCTCCACATTGCAAGGTGCAATTCTGAAATTTTTTGCTTTTTCCTGCTAATCCTAGCATGATAAAGAAGATTCAAAGAGAGTGAGATGCCAGCTCCTTTCATTCAGTCAGTAGCTTCAAACATTTCTGGTATATGAATAACATGATGTTTTTCAATGGCAAAAATCAATGAATATTGTAAATGCACAAACAGTAATATCTCCACATTGCAAGGTGCAATTCTGAAATTTTTTGCTTTTTCCTGCTAATAATAGCATGATAAAGAAGATTCAAAGAGAGTGAGATGCCAGCTTCTTTCATTCAGTCAGTAGCTTCAAACATTTCTGGACGTTTTTCAATGGCAAAAATCAATGAATATTTTAAATGCACAAACAGTAATATCTCCACATTGCAAGGTGCAATTCTGAAATGTTTTGCTTTTTCCTGCTAATCCTAGCATGATAAAGAAGATTCAAAGAGAGTGAGATGCCAGCTCCTTTCATTCAGTCAGTAGCTTCAAACATTTCTGGACGTTTTTCAAAGGCAAAAATCAATGAATATTGTAAATGCACAAACAGTAATATCTCCACATTGCAAGGTGCAATTCTGAAATTTTTTGCTTTTTCCTGCTAATCCTAGCATGATAAAGAAGATTCAAAGAGAGTGAGATGCCAGCTCCTTTCATTCAGTCAGTAGCTTCAAACATTTCTGGCATATGAATAAGATGATGTTTTTCAATGGCAAAAATCAATGAATATTGTAAATGCACAAACAGTAATATCTCCACATTGCAAGGTGCAATTCTGAAATTTTTTGCTTTTTCCTGCTAATCCTAGCATGATAAAGAAGATTCAAAGAGAGTGAGATGCCAGCTCCTTTCATTCAGTCAGTAGCTTCAAACATTTCTGGACGTTTTTCAATGGCAAAAATCAATGAATATTGTAAATGCACAAACAGTAATATCTCCACATTGCAAGGTGCAATTCTGAAATTTTTTGCTTTTTCCTGCTAATCCTAGCATGATAAAGAAGATTCAAAGAGAGTGAGATGCCAGCTCCTTTCATTCAGTCAGTAGCTTCAAACATTTCTGGTATATGAATAACATGATGTTTTTCAATGGCAGAAATCAATGAATATTGTAAATGCACAAACAGTAATATCTCCACATTGCAAGGTGCAATTCTGAAATTTTTTGCTTTTTCCTGCTAATCCTAGCATGATAAAGAAGATTCAAAGAGAGTGAGATGCCAGCTCCTTTCATTCAGTCAGTAGCTTCAAACATTTCTGGACGTTTTTCAATGGCAAAAATCAATGAATATTGTAAATGCACAAACAGTAATATCTCCACATTGCAAAGTGCAATTCTGAAATGTTTTGCTTTTTCCTGCTAATCCTAGCATGATAAAGAAGATTCAAAGAGAGTGAGATGCCAGCTCCTTTCATTCAGTCAGTAGCTTCAAACATTTCTGGTATATGAATAACATGATGTTTTTCAATGGCAAAAATCAATGAATATTGTAAATGCACAAACAGTAATATCTCCACATTGCAAGGTGCAATTCTGAAATTTTTTGCTTTTTCCTGCTAATCCTAGCATGATAAAGAAGATTCAAAGAGAGTGAGATGCCAGCTCCTTTAATTCAGTCAGTAGCTTCAAACATTTCTGGTATATGAATAACATGATGTTTTTCAATGGCAAAAATCAATGAATATTGTAAATGCACAAACAGTAATATCTCCACATTGCAAGGTGCAATTCTGAAATTTTTTGCTTTTTCCTGCTAATCCTAGCATGATAAAGAAGATTCAAAGAGAGTGAGATGCCAGCTCCTTTCATTCAGTCAGTAGCTTCAAACATTTCTGGTATATGAATAACATGATGTTTTTCAATGGCAAAAATCAATGAATATTGTAAATGCACAAACAGTAATATCTCCACATTGCAAGGTGCAATTCTGAAATTTTTTGCTTTTTCCTGCTAATCCTAGCATGATAACGAAGATTCAAAGAGAGTGAGATGCCAGCTCCTTTCATTCAGTCAGTAGCTTCAAACATTTCTGGTATATGAATAACATGATGTTTTTCAATGGCAAAAATCAATGAATATTGTAAATGCACAAACAGTAATATCTCCACATTGCAAGGTGCAATTCTGAAATTTTTTGCTTTTTCCTGCTTATCCTAGCATGATAAAGAAGATTCAAAGAGAGTGAGATGCCAGCACCTTTCATTCAGTCAGTAGCTTCAAACATTTCTGGACATTTTTCAATGGCAAAAATCAATGAATATTGTAAATGCAAAAACAGTAATATCTCCACATTGCAAGGTGCAATTCTGAAATTTTTTGCTTTTTCCTGCTAATCCTAGCATGATAAAGAAGATTCAAAGAGAGTGAGATGCCAGCTCCTTTCATTCAGTCAGTAGCTTCAAACATTTCTGGACGTTTTTCAATGGCAAAAATCAATGAATATTGTAAATGCACAAACAGTAATATCTCCACATTGCAAGGTGCAATTCTGAAATTTTTTGCTTTTTCCTGCTAATCCTAGCATGATAAAGAAGATTCAAAGAGAGTGAGATGCCAGCTCCTTTCATTCAGTCAGTAGCTTCAAACATTTCTGGACATTTTTCAATGGCAAAAATCAATGAATATTGTAAATGCACAAACAGTAATATCTCCACATTGCAAGGTGCAATTCTGAAATTTTTTGCTTTTTCCTGCTAATCCTAGCATGATAAAGAAGATTCAAAGAGAGTGAGATGCCAGCTCCATTCATTCAGTCAGTAGCTTCAAACATTTCTGGTATATGAATAACATGATGTTTTTCAATGGCAAAAATCAATGAATATTGTAAATGCACAAACAGTAATATCTCCACATTGCAAGGTGCAATTCTGAAATTTTTTGCTTTTTCCTGCTAATCCTAGCATGATAAAGAAGATTCAAAGAGAGTGAGATGCCAGCTCCTTTCTTTCAGTCAGTAGCTTCAAACATTTCTGGACGTTTTTCAATGGCAAAAATCAATGAATATTGTAAATGCACAAACAGTAATATCTCCACATTGCAAGGTGCAATTCTGAAATTTTTTCCTTTTTCCTGCTAATCCTAGCATGATAAAGTAGATTCAAAGAGAGTGATATGCCAGCTACTTTCATTCAGTCAGTAGCTTCAAACATTTCTGGTATATGAATAACATGATGTTTTTCAATGGCAAAAATCAATGAATATTGTAAATGCACAAACAGTAATATCTCCACATTGCAAGGTGCAATTCTGAAATTTTTTGCTTTTTCCTGCTAATCCTAGCATGATAAAGAAGATTCAAAGAGAGTGAGATGCCAGCTCCTTTCATTCAGTCAGTAGCTTCAAACATTTCTGGACGTTTTTCAATGGCAAAAATCAATGAATATTGTAAATGCACAAACAGTAATATCTCCACATTGCAAGGTGCAATTCTGAAATTTTTTGCTTTTTCCTGCTAATCCTAGCATGATAAAGAAGATTCAAAGAGAGTGAGATGCCAGCTCCTTTCATTCAGTCAGTAGCTTCAAACATTTCTGGTATATGAATAACATGATGTTTTTCAATGGCAAAAATCAATGAATATTGTAAATGCACAAACAGTAATATCTCCACATTGCAAGGTGCAATTCTGAAATTTTTTGCTTTTTCCTGCTAATCCTAGCATGATAAAGAAGATTCAAAGAGAGTGAGATGCCAGCTCCTTTCATTCAGTCAGTATCTTCAAACATTTCTGGACGTTTTTCAAAGGCAAAAATCAATGAATATTGTAAATGCACAAACAGTAATATCTCCACATTGCAAGGTGCAATTCTGAAATTTTTTGCTTTTTCCTGCTAATCCTAGCATGATAAAGAAGATTCAAAGAGAGTGAGATGCCAGCTCCTTTCATTCAGTCAGTAGCTTCAAACATTTCTGGTATATGAATAACATGATGTTTTTCAATGGCAAAAATCAATGAATATTGTAAATGCACAAACAGTAATATCTCCACATTGCAAGGTGCAATTCTGAAATTTTTTGCTTTATCCTGCTAATCCTAGCATGATAAAGAAGATTCAAAGAGAGTGAGATGCCAGCTCCTTTCATTCAGTCAGTAGCTTCAAACATTTCTGGACATTTTTCAATGGCAAAGATCAATGAATATTGTAAATGCACAAACAGTAATATCTCCACATTGCAAGGTGCAATTCTGAAATTTTTTGCTTTTTCCTGCTAATCCTAGCATGATAAAGAAGATTCAAAGAGAGTGAGATGCCAGCTCCTTTCATTCAGTCAGTAGCTTCAAACATTTCTGGTATATGAATAACATGATGTTTTTCAATGGCAAAAATCAATGAATATTGTAAATGAACAAACAGTAATATCTCCACATTGCAAGGTGCAATTCTGAAATTTTTTGCTTTTTCCTGCTAATCCTAGCATGATAAAGAAGATTCAAAGAGAGTGAGATGCCAGCTCCTTTCATTCAGTCAGTAGCTTCAAACATTTCTGGTATATGAATAACATGATGTTTTTCAATAGCAAAAATCACTGAATATTGTAAATGCACAAACAGTAATATCTCCACATTGCAAGGTGCAATTCTGAAATTTTTTGCTTTTTCCTGCTAATCCTAGCATGATAAAGAAGATTCAAAGAGAGTGAGATACCAGCTCCTTTCATTCAGTCAGTAGCTTCAAACATTTCTGGACGTTTTTCAATGGCAAAAATCAATGAATATTGTAAATGCACAAACAGTAATATCTCCACATTGCAAGGTGCAATTCTGAAATTTTTTGCTTTTTCCTGCTAATCCTAGCATGATAAAGAAGATTCAAAGAGAGTGAGATGCCAGCTCCTTTCATTCAGTCAGTAGCTTCAAACATTTCTGGACGTTTTTCAATGGCAAAAATCAATGAATATTGTAAATGCACAAACAGTAATATCTTCACATTGCAAGGTGCAATTCTGAAATTTTTTGCTTTTTCCTGCTAATCCTAGCATGATAAAGAAGATTCAAAGAGAGTGAGATGCCAGCTCCTTTCATTCAGTCAGTAGCTTCAAACATTTCTGGACGTTTTTCAATGGCAAAAATCAATGAATATTGTAAATGCACAAACAGTAATATCTCCACATTGCAAGGTGCAATTCTGAAATTTTTTGCTTTTTCCTGCTAATCCTAGCATGATAAAGAAGATTCAAAGAGAGTGAGATGCCAGCTCCTTTCATTCAGTCAGTAGCTTCAAACATTTCTGGTATATGAATAACATGATGTTTTTCAATGGCAATAATCAATGAATATTGTAAATGCACAAACAGTAATATCTCCACATTGCAAGGTGCAATTCTGAAATTTTTTGCTTTTTCCTGCTAATCCTAGCATGATAAAGAAGATTCAAAGAGAGTGAGATGCCAGCTCCTTTCATTCAGTCAGTAGCTTCAAACATTTCTGGTATATGAATAACATGATGTTTTTCAATGGCAAAAATCAATGAATATTGTAAATGCACAAACAGTAATATCTCCACATTGCAAGGTGCAATTCTGAAATTTTTTGCTTTTTCCTGCTAATCCTAGCATGATAAAGAAGATTCAAAGAGAGTGAGATGCCAGCTCCTTTCATTCAGTCAGTAGCTTCAAACATTTCTGGACGTTTTTCAATGGCAAAAATCAATGAATATTGTAAATGCACAAACAGTAATATCTCCACATTGCAAGGTGCAATTCTGAAATTTTTTGCTTTTTCCTGCTAATCCTAGCATGATAAAGAAGATTCAAAGAGAGTGAGATACCAGCTCCTTTCATTCAGTCAGTAGCTTCAAACATTTCTGTACGTTTTTCAATGGCAAAAATCAATGAATATTGTAAATGCACAAACAGTAATATCTCCACATTGCAAGGTGCAATTCTGAAATTTTTTGCTTTTTCCTGCTAATCCTAGCATGATAAAGAAGATTCAAAGAGAGTGAGATGCCAGCTCCTTTCATTCAGTCAGTAGCTTCAAACATTTCTGGTATATGAATAACATGATGTTTTTCAATGGCAAAAATCAATGAATATTGTAAATGCACAAACAGTAATATCTCCACATTGCAAGGTGCAATTCTGAAATTTTTTGCTTTTTCCTGCTAATCCTAGCATGATAAAGAAGATTCAAAGAGAGTGAGATGCCAGCTCCTTTCATTCAGTCAGTAGCTTCAAACATTTCTGGTATATGAATAACATGATGTTTTTCAATAGCAAAAATCACTGAATATTGTAAATGCACAAACAGTAATATCTCCACATTGCAAGGTGCAATTCTGAAATTTTTTGCTTTTTCCTGCTAATCCTAGCATGATAAAGAAGATTCAAAGAGAGTGAGATACCAGCTCCTTTCATTCAGTCAGTAGCTTCAAACATTTCTGGACGTTTTTCAATGGCAAAAATCAATGAATATTGTAAATGCACAAACAGTAATATCTCCACATTGCAAGGTGCAATTCTGAAATTTTTTGCTTTTTCCTGCTAATCCTAGCATGATAAAGAAGATTCAAAGAGAGTGAGATGCCAGCTCCTTTCATTCAGTCAGTAGCTTCAAACATTTCTGGACGTTTTTCAATGGCAAAAATCAATGAATATTGTAAATGCACAAACAGTAATATCTTCACATTGCAAGGTGCAATTCTGAAATTTTTTGCTTTTTCCTGCTAATCCTAGCATGATAAAGAAGATTCAAAGAGAGTGAGATGCCAGCTCCTTTCATTCAGTCAGTAGCTTCAAACATTTCTGGACGTTTTTCAATGGCAAAAATCAATGAATATTGTAAATGCACAAACAGTAATATCTCCACATTGCAAGGTGCAATTCTGAAATTTTTTGCTTTTTCCTGCTAATCCTAGCATGATAAAGAAGATTCAAAGAGAGTGAGATGCCAGCTCCTTTCATTCAGTCAGTAGCTTCAAACATTTCTGGTATATGAATAACATGATGTTTTTCAATGGCAATAATCAATGAATATTGTAAATGCACAAACAGTAATATCTCCACATTGCAAGGTGCAATTCTGAAATTTTTTGCTTTTTCCTGCTAATCCTAGCATGATAAAGAAGATTCAAAGAGAGTGAGATGCCAGCTCCTTTCATTCAGTCAGTAGCTTCAAACATTTCTGGTATATGAATAACATGATGTTTTTCAATGGCAAAAATCAATGAATATTGTAAATGCACAAACAGTAATATCTCCACATTGCAAGGTGCAATTCTGAAATTTTTTGCTTTTTCCTGCTAATCCTAGCATGATAAAGAAGATTCAAAGAGAGTGAGATGCCAGCTCCTTTCATTCAGTCAGTAGCTTCAAACATTTCTGGACGTTTTTCAATGGCAAAAATCAATGAATATTGTAAATGCACAAACAGTAATATCTCCACATTGCAAGGTGCAATTCTGAAATTTTTTGCTTTTTCCTGCTAATCCTAGCATGATAAAGAAGATTCAAAGAGAGTGAGATGCCAGCTCCTTTCATTCAGTCAGTAGCTTCAAACATTTCTGGATGTTTTTCAATGGCAAAAATCAATGAATATTGTAAATGCACAAACAGTAATATCTCCACATTGCAAGGTGCAATTCTGAAATTTTTTGCTTTTTCCTGCTAATCCTAGCATGATAAAGAAGATTCAAAGAGAGTGAGATGCCAGCTCCTTTCATTCAGTCAGTAGCTTCAAACATTTCTGGACGTTTTTCAATGGCAAAAATCAATGAATATTGTAAATGCACAAACAGTAATATCTCCACATTGCAAGGTGCAATTCTGAAATTTTTTGCTTTTTCCTGCTAATCCTAGCATGATAAAGAAGATTCAAAGAGAGTGAGATGCCAGCTCCATTCATTCAGTCAGTAGCTTCAAACATTTCTGGTATATGAATAACATGATGTTTTTCAATGGCAAAAATCAATGAATATTGTAAATGCACAAACAGTAATATCTCCACATTGCAAGGTGCAATTCTGAAATTTTTTGCTTTTTCCTGCTAATCCTAGCATGATAAAGAAGATTGAAAGAGAGTGAGATGCCAGCTCCTTTCATTCAGTCAGTAGCTTCAAACATTTCTGGACGTTTTTCAATGGCAAAAATCAATGAATATTGTAAATGCACAAACAGTAATATCTCCACATTGCAAGGTGCAATTCTGAAATTTTTTGCTTTTTCCTGCTAATCCTAGCATGATAAAGAAGATTCAAAGAGAGTGAGATGCCAGCTCCTTTCATTCAGTCAGTAGCTTCAAACATTTCTGGACATTTTTCAATGGCAAAAATCAATGAATATTGTAAATGCACAAACAGTAATATCTCCACATTGCAAGGTGCAATTCTGAAATTTTTTGCTTTTTCCTGCTAATCCTAGCATGATAAAGAAGATTCAAAGAGAGTGAGATGCCAGCTCCTTTCATTCAGTCAGTAGCTTCAAACATTTCTGGTATATGAATAACATGATGTTTTTCAATGGCAAAAATCAATGAATATTGTAAATGCACAAACAGCAATATCTCCACATTGCAAGGTGCAATTCTGAAATTTTTTGCTTTTTCCTGCTAATCCTAGCATGATAAAGAAGATTCAAAGAGAGTGAGATGCCAGCTCCTTTCATTCAGTCAGTAGCTTCAAACATTTCTGGACGTTTTTCAATGGCAAAAATCAATGAATATTGTAAATGCACAAACAGTAATATCTCCACATTGCAAGGTGCAATTCTGAAATTTTTTGCTTTTTCCTGCTAATCCTAGCATGATAAAGAAGATTCAAAGAGAGTGAGATGCCAGCTCCTTTCATTCAGTCAGTAGCTTCAAACATTTCTGGTATATGAATAACATGATGTTTTTCAAAGGCAAAAATCAATGAATATTGTTAATGCACAAACAGTAATATCTCCACATTGCAAGGTGCAATTCTGAAATTTTTTGCTTTTTCCTGCTAATCCTAGCATGATAAAGAAGATTCAAAGAGAGTGAGATGCCAGCTCCTTTCATTCAGTCAGTAGCTTCAAACATTTCTGGTATATGAATAACATGATGTTTTTCAATGGCAAAAATCAATGAATATTGTAAATGCACAAACAGTAATATCTCGACATTGCAAGGTGCAATTCTGAAATTTTTTGCTTTTTTCTGCTAATCCTAGCATGATAAAGAAGATTCAAAGAGAGTGAGATGCCAGCTCCTTTCATTCAGTCAGTAGCTTCAAACATTTCTGGACGTTTTTCAATGGCAAAAATCAATGAATATTGTAAATGCACAAACAGTAATATCTCCACATTGCAAGGTGCAATTCTGAAATTTTTTGCTTTTTCCTGCTAATCCTAGCATGATAAAGAAGATTCAAAGAGAGTGAGATGCCAGCTCCTTTCATTCAGTCAGTAGCTTCAAACATTTCTGGACGTTTTTCAATGGCAAAAATCAATGAATATTGTAAATGCACAAACAGTAATATCTCCACATTGCAAGGTGCAATTCTGAAATTTTTTGCTTTTTCCTGCTAATCCTAGCATGATAAAGAAGATTCAAAGAGAGTGAGATGCCAGCTCCTTTCATTCAGTCAGTAGCTTCAAACATTTCTGGATGTTTTTCAATGGCAAAAATCAATGAATATTGTAAATGCACAAACAGTAATATCTCCACATTGCAAGGTGCAATTCTGAAATTTTTTGCTTTTTCCTGCTAATCCTAGCATGATAAAGAAGATTCAAAGAGAGTGAGATGCCAGCTCCTTTCATTCAGTCAGTAGCTTCAAACATTTCTGGACGTTTTTCAATGGCAAAAATCAATGAATATTGTAAATGCACAAACAGTAATATCTCCACATTGCAAGGTGCAATTCTGAAATTTTTTGCTTTTTCCTGCTAATCCTAGCATGATAAAGAAGATTCAAAGAGAGTGAGATGCCAGCTCCATTCATTCAGTCAGTAGCTTCAAACATTTCTGGTATATGAATAACATGATGTTTTTCAATGGCAAAAATCAATGAATATTGTAAATGCACAAACAGTAATATCTCCACATTGCAAGGTGCAATTCTGAAATTTTTTGCTTTTTCCTGCTAATCCTAGCATGATAAAGAAGATTCAAAGAGAGTGAGATGCCAGCTCCTTTCATTCAGTCAGTAGCTTCAAACATTTCTGGACGTTTTTCAATGGCAAAAATCAATGAATATTGTAAATGCACAAACAGTAATATCTCCACATTGCAAGGTGCAATTCTGAAATTTTTTGCTTTTTCCTGCTAATCCTAGCATGATAAAGAAGATTCAAAGAGAGTGAGATGCCAGCTCCTTTCATTCAGTCAGTAGCTTCAAACATTTCTGGACGTTTTTCAATGGCAAAAATCAATGAATATTGTAAATGCACAAACAGTAATATCTCCACATTGCAAGGTGCAATTCTGAAATTTTTTGCTTTTTCCTGCTAATCCTAGCATGATAAAGAAGATTCAAAGAGAGTGAGATGCCAGCTCCTTTCATTCAGTCAGTAGCTTCAAACATTTCTGGTATATGAATAACATGATGTTTTTCAATGGCAAAAATCAATGAATTTTGTAAATGCACAAACAGCAATATCTCCACATTGCAAGGTGCAATTCTGAAATTTTTTGCTTTTTCCTGCTAATCCTAGCATGATAAAGAAGATTCAAAGAGAGTGAGATGCCAGCTCCTTTCATTCAGTCAGTAGCTTCAAACATTTCTGGACGTTTTTCAATGGCAAAAATCAATGAATATTGTAAATGCACAAACAGTAATATCTCCACATTGCAAGGTGCAATTCTGAAATTTTTTGCTTTTTCCTGCTAATCCTAGCATGATAAAGAAGATTCAAAGAGAGTGAGATGCCAGCTCCTTTCATTCAGTCAGTAGCTTCAAACATTTCTGGTATATGAATAACATGATGTTTTTCAAAGGCAAAAATCAATGAATATTGTTAATGCACAAACAGTAATATCTCCACATTGCAAGGTGCAATTCTGAAATTTTTTGCTTTTTCCTGCTAATCCTAGCATGATAAAGAAGATTCAAAGAGAGTGAGATGCCAGCTCCTTTCATTCAGTCAGTAGCTTCAAACATTTCTGGTATATGAATAACATGATGTTTTTCAATGGCAAAAATCAATGAATATTGTAAATGCACAAACAGTAATATCTCGACATTGCAAGGTGCAATTCTGAAATTTTTTGCTTTTTCCTGCTAATCCTAGCATGATAAAGAAGATTCAAAGAGAGTGAGATGCCAGCTCCTTTCATTCAGTCAGTAGCTTCAAACATTTCTGGACGTTTTTCAATGGCAAAAATCAATGAATATTGTAAATGCACAAACAGTAATATCTCCACATTGCAAGGTGCAATTCTGAAATTTTTTGCTTTTTCCTGCTAATCCTAGCATGATAAAGAAGATTCAAAGAGAGTGAGATGCCAGCTCCTTTCATTCAGTCAGTAGCTTCAAACATTTCTGGTATATGAATAACATGATGTTTTTCAATGGCAAAAATCAATGAATATTGTAAATGCACAAACAGTAATATCTCCACATTGCAAGGTGCAATTCTGAAATTTTTTGCTTTTTCCTGCTAATCCTAGCATGATAAAGAAGATTCAAAGAGAGTGAGATGCCTGCTCCTTTCATTCAGTCAGTAGCTTCAAACATTTCTGGACGTTTTTCAATGGCAAAAATCTATGAATATTGTAAATGCACAAACAGTAATATCTCCACATTGCAAGGTGCAATTCTGAAATTTTTTGCTTTTTCCTGCTAATCCTAGCATGATAAAGAAGATTCAAAGAGAGTGAGATGCCAGCTCCTTTCATTCAGTCAGTAGCTTCAAACATTTCTGGACGTTTTTCAATGGCAAAAATCAATGAATATTGTAAATGCACAAACAGTAATATCTCCAAATTGCAAGGTGCAATTCTGAAATTTTTTGCTTTTTCCTGCTAATCCTAGCATGATAAAGAAAATTCAAAGAGAGTGAGATGCCAGCTCCTTTCATTCAGTCAGTAGCTTCAAACATTTCTGGACGTTTTTCAATGGCAAAAATCAATGAATATTGTAAATGCACAAACAGTAATATCTCCACATTGCAAGGTGCAATTCTTAAATTTTTTGCTTTTTCCTGGTAATCCTAGCATGATAAAGAAGATTCAAAGAGAGTGAGATGCCAGCTCCTTTCATTCAGTCAGTATCTTCAAACATTTCTGGACGTTTTTCAATGGCAAAAATCAATGAATATTGTAAATGCACAAACCGTAATATCTCCACATTGCAAGGTGCAATTCTGAAATTTTTTGCTTTTTCCTGCTAATCCTAGCATGATAAAGAAGATTCAAAGAGAGTGAGATGCCAGCTCCTTTCATTCATTCAGTAGCTTCAAACATTTCTGGTATATGAATAACATGATGTTTTTCAATGGCAAAAATCAATGAATATTGTAAATGCACAAACAGTAATATCTCCACATTGCAAGGTGCAATTCTGAAATTTTTTGCTTTTTCCTGCTAATCCTAGCATGATAAAGAAGATTCAAAGAGAGTGAGATGCCAGCTCCTTTCATTCAGTCAGTAGCTTCAAACATTTATGGACGTTTTTCAATGGCAAAAATCAATGAATATTGTAAATGCACAAACAGTAATATCTCCACATTGCAAGGTGCAATTCTGAAATTTTTTGCTTTTTCCTGCTAATCCTAGCATGATAAAGAAGATTCAAAGAGAGTGAGATGCCAGCTCCTTTCATTCAGTCAGTAGCTTCAAACATTTCTGGTATATGAATAACATGATGTTTTTCAATGGCAAAAATCAATGAATATTGTAAATGCACAAACAGTAATATCTCCACATTGCAAGGTGCAATTCTGAAATTTTTTGCTTTTTCCTGCTAATCCTAGCATGATAAAGAAGATTCAAAGAGAGTGAGATGCCAGCTCCTTTCATTCAGTCAGTAGCTTCAAACATTTCTGGACGTTTTTCAATGGCAAAAATCAATGAATATTGTAAATGCACAAACAGTAATATCTCCACATTGCAAGGTGCAATTCTGAAATTTTTTGCTTTTTCCTGCTAATCCTAGCATGATAAAGAAGATTCAAAGAGAGTGAGATGCCAGCTCCTTTCATTCAGTCAGTAGTTTCAAACATTTCTGGTATATGAATAACATGATGTTTTTCAAAGGCAAAAATCAATGAATATTGTAAATGCACAAACAGTAATATCTCCACAATGCAAGGTGCAATTCTGAAATTTTTTGCTTTTTCCTGCTAATCCTAGCATGATAAAGAAGATTAAAAGAGAGAGAGATGCCAGCTCCTTTCATTCAGTCAGTAGCTTCAAACATTTCTGGTATATGAATAACATGATGTTTTTCAATGGCAAAAATCAATGAATATTGTAAATGCACAAACAGTAATATCTCCACATTGCAAGGTGCAATTCTGAAATTTTTTGCTTTTTCCTGCTAATCCTAGCATGATAAGGAAGATTCAAAGAGAGTGAGATGCCAGCTCCTTTCATTCAGTCAGTAGCTTCAAACATTTCTGGACGTTTTTCAATGGCAAAAATCAAAGAATATTGTAAATGCACAAACAGTAATATCTCCACTTTGCAAGGTGCAATTCTGAAATTTTTTGCTTTTTCCTGCTAATCCTAGTATGATAAAGAAGATTCAAAGAGAGTGAGATGCCAGCTCCTTTCATTCATTCAGTAGCTTCAAACATTTCTGGTATATGAATAACATGATGTTTTTCAATGGCAAAAATCAATGAATATTGTAAATGCACAAACAGTAATATCTCCACATTGCAAGGTGCAATTCTGAAATTTTTTGCTTTTTCCTGCTAATCCTAGCATGATAAAGAAGATTCAAAGAGAGTGAGATGCCAGCTCCTTTCATTCAGTCAGTAGCTTCAAACATTTCTGGACGTTTTTCAATGGCAAAAATCAATGAATATTGTAAATGCACAAACAGTAATATCTCCACATTGCAAGGTGCAATTCTGAAATTTTTTGCTTTTTCCTGCTAATCCTAGCATGATAAAGAAGATTCAAAGAGAGTGAGATGCCAGCTCCTTTCATTCATTCAGTAGCTTCAAACATTTCTGGTATATGAATAACATGATGTTTTTCAATGGCAAAAATCAATGAATATTGTAAATGCACAAACAGTAATATCTCCACATTGCAAGGTGCAATTCTGAAATTTTTTGCTTTTTCCTGCTAATCCTAGCATGATAAAGAAGATTCAAAGAGAGTGAGATGCCAGCTCCTTTCATTCAGTCAGTAGCTTCAAACATTTCTGGACGTTTTTCAATGGCAAAAATCAATGAATATTGTAAATGCACAAACAGTAATATCTCCACATTGCAAGGTGCAATTCTGAAATTTTTTGCTTTTTCCTGCTAATCCTAGCATGATAAAGAAGATTCAAAGAGAGTGAGATGCCAGCTCCTTTCATTCAGTCAGTAGCTTCAAACATTTCTGGTATATGAATAACATGATGTTTTTCAATGGCAAAAATCAATGAATATTGTAAATGCACAAACAGTAATATCTCCACATTGCAAGGTGCAATTCTGAAATTTTTTGCTTTTTCCTGCTAATCCTAGCATGATAAAGAAGATTCAAAGAGAGTGAGATGCCAGCTCCTTTCATTCAGTCAGTAGCTTCAAACATTTCTGGACGTTTTTCAATGGCAAAAATCAATGAATATTGTAAATGCACAAACAGTAATATCTCCACATTGCAAGGTGCAATTCTGAAATTTTTTGCTTTTTCCTGCTAATCCTAGCATGATAAAGAAGATTCAAAGAGAGTGAGATGCCAGCTCCTTTCATTCAGTCAGTAGCTTCAAACATTTCTGGTATATGAATAACATGATGTTTTTCAGAGGCAAAAATCAATGAATATTGTAAATGCACAAACAGTAATATCTCCACATTGCAAGGTGCAATTCTGAAATTTTTTGCTTTTTCCTGCTAATCCTAGCATGATAAAGAAGATTCAAAGAGAGAGAGATGCCAGCTCCTTTCATTCAGTCAGTAGCTTCAAACATTTCTGGTATATGAATAACATGATGTTTTTCAATGGCAAAAATCAATGAATATTGTAAATGCACAAACAGTAATATCTCCACATTGCAAGGTGCAATTCTGAAATTTTTTGCTTTTTCCTGCTAATCCTAGCATGATAAAGAAGATTCAAAGAGAGTGAGATGCCAGCTCCTTTCATTCAGTCAGTAGCTTCAAACATTTCTGGACGTTTTTCAATGGCAAAAATCAATGAATATTGTAAATGCACAAACAGTAATATCTCCACATTGCAAGGTGCAATTCTGAAATTTTTTGCTTTTTCCTGCTAATCCTAGCATGATAAAGAAGATTCAAAGAGAGTGAGATGCCAGCTCCTTTCATTCAGTCAGTAGCTTCAAACATTTCTGGTATATGAATAACATGATGTTTTTCAATGGCAAAAATCAATGAATATTGTAAATGCACAAACAGTAATATCTCCACATTGCAAGGTGCAATTCTGAAATTTTTTGCTTTTTCCTGCTAATCCTAGCATGATAAAGAAGATTCAAAGAGAGTGAGATGCCAGCTCCTTTCATTCAGTCAGTAGCTTCAAACATTTCTGGACGTTTTTCAATGGCAAAAATCAATGAATATTGTAAATGCACAAACAGTAATATCTCCACATTGCAAGGTGCAATTCTGAAATTTTTTGCTTTTTCCTGCTAATCCTAGCATGATAAAGAAGATTCAAAGAGAGTGAGATGCCAGCTCCTTTCATTCAGTCAGTAGCTTCAAACATTTCTGGTATATGAATAACATGATGTTTTTCAATGGCAAAAATCAATGAATATTGTAAATGCACAAACAGTAATATCTCCACATTGCAAGGTGCAATTCTGAAATTTTTTGCTTTTTCCTGCTAATCCTAGCATGATAAAGAAGATTCAAAGAGAGTGAGATGCCAGCTCCTTTCATTCAGTCAGTAGCTTCAAACATTTCTGGACGTTTTTCAATGGCAAAAATCAATGAATATTGTAAATGCACAAACAGTAATATCTCCACATTGCAAGGTGCAATTCTGAAATTTTTTGCTTTTTCCTGCTAATCCTAGCATGATAAAGAAGATTCAAAGAGAGTGAGATGCCAGCTCCTCTCATTCAGTCAGTAGCTTCAAACATTTCTGGACGTTTTTCAATGGCAAAAATCAATGAATATTGTAAATGCACAAACAGTAATATCTCCAAATTGCAAGGTGCAATTCTGAAATTTTTTGCTTTTTCCTGCTAATCCTAGCATGATAAAGAAAATTCAAAGAGAGTGAGATGCCAGCTCCTTTCATTCAGTCAGTAGCTTCAAACATTTCTGGACGTTTTTCAATGGCAAAAATCAATGAATATTGTAAATGCACAAACAGTAATATCTCCACATTGCAAGGTGCAATTCTGAAATTTTTTGCTTTTTCCTGCTAATCCTAGCATGATAAAGAAGATTCAAAGAGAGTGAGATGCCAGCTCCTTTCATTCAGTCAGTAGCTTCAAACATTTCTGGACGTTTTTCAATGGCAAAAATCAATGAATATTGTAAATGCACAAACAGTAATATCTCCACATTGCAAGGTGCAATTCTGAAATTTTTTGCTTTTTCCTGCTAATCCTAGCATGATAAAGAAGATTCAAAGAGAGTGAGATGCCAGCTCCTTTCATTCATTCAGTAGCTTCAAACATTTCTGGTATATGAATAACATGATGTTTTTCAATGGCAAAAATCAATGAATATTGTAAATGCACAAACAGTAATATCTCCACATTGCAAGGTGCAATTCTGAAATTTTTTGCTTTTTCCTGCTAATCCTAGCATGATAAAGAAGATTCAAAGAGAGTGAGATGCCAGCTCCTTTCATTCAGTCAGTAGCTTCAAACATTTCTGGACGTTTTTCAATGGCAAAAATCAATGAATATTGTAAATGCACAAACAGTAATATCTCCACATTGCAAGGTGCAATTCTGAAATTTTTTGCTTTTTCCTGCTAATCCTAGCATGATAAAGAAGATTCAAAGAGAGTGAGATGCCAGCTCCTTTCATTCAGTCAGTAGCTTCAAACATTTCTGGTATATGAATAACATGATGTTTTTCAATGGCAAAAATCAATGAATATTGTAAATGCACAAACAGTAATATCTCCACATTGCAAGGTGCAATTCTGAAATTTTTTGCTTTTTCCTGCTAATCCTAGCATGATAAAGAAGATTCAAAGAGAGTGAGATGCCAGCTCCTTTCATTCAGTCAGTAGCTTCAAACATTTCTGGACGTTTTTCAATGGCAAAAATCAATGAATATTGTAAATGCACAAACAGTAATATCTCCACATTGCAAGGTGCAATTCTGAAATTTTTTGCTTTTTCCTGCTAATCCTAGCATGATAAAGAAGATTCAAAGAGAGTGAGATGCCAGCTCCTTTCATTCAGTCAGTAGCTTCAAACATTTCTGGACGTTTTTCAATGGCAAAAATCAATGAATATTGTAAATGCACAAACAGTAATATCTCCACATTGCAAGGTGCAATTCTGAAATTTTTTGCTTTTTCCTGCTAATCCTAGCATGATAAAGAAGATTCAAAGAGAGTGAGATGCCAGCTCCTTTCATTCAGTCAGTAGCTTCAAACATTTCTGGTATATGAATAACATGATGTTTTTCAATGGCAAAAATCAATGAATATTGTAAATGCACAAACAGTAATATCTCCACATTGCAAGGTGCAATTCTGAAATTTTTTGCTTTTTCCTGCTAATCCTAGCATGATAAAGAAAATTCAAAGAGAGTGAGATGCCAGCTCCTTTCATTCAGTCAGTAGCTTCAAACATTTCTGGACGTTTTTCAATGGCAAAAATCAATGAATATTGTAAATGCACAAACAGTAATATCTCCACATTGCAAGGTGCAATTCTGAAATTTTTTGCTTTTTCCTGCTAATCCTAGCATGATAAAGAAGATTCAAAGAGAGTGAGATGCCAGCTCCTTTCATTCAGTCAGTAGCTTCAAACATTTCTGGTATATGAATAACATGATGTTTTTCAATGGCAAAAATCAATGAATATTGTAAATGCACAAACAGTAATATCTCCACATTGCAAGGTGCAATTCTGAAATTTTTTGCTTTTTCCTGCTAATCCTAGCATGATAAAGAAGATTCAAAGAGAGTGAGATGCCAGCTCCTTTCATTCAGTCAGTAGCTTCAAACATTTCTGGACGTTTTTCAATGGCAAAAATCAATGAATATTGTAAATGCACAAACAGTAATATCTCCACATTGCAAGGTGCAATTCTGAAATTTTTTGCTTTTTCCTGCTAATCCTAGCATGATAAAGAAGATTCAAAGAGAGTGAGATGCCAGCTCCTTTCATTCAGTCAGTAGCTTCAAACATTTCTGGTATATGAATAACATGATGTTTTTCAATGGCAAAAATCAATGAATATTGTAAATGCACAAACAGTAATATCTCCACATTGCAAGGTGCAATTCTGAAATTTTTTGCTTTTTCCTGCTAATCCTAGCATGATAAAGAAGATTCAAAGAGAGTGAGATGCCAGCTCCTTTCATTCAGTCAGTAGCTTCAAACATTTCTGGACGTTTTTCAATGGCAAAAATCAATGAATATTGTAAATGCACAAACAGTAATATCTCCACATTGCAAGGTGCAATTCTGAAATTTTTTGCTTTTTCCTGCTAATCCTAGCATGATAAAGAAGATTCAAAGAGAGTGAGATGCCAGCTCCTCTCATTCAGTCAGTAGCTTCAAACATTTCTGGACGTTTTTCAATGACAAAAATCAATGAATATTGTAAATGCACAAACAGTAATATCTCCAAATTGCAAGGTGCAATTCTGAAATTTTTTGCTTTTTCCTGCTAATCCTAGCATGATAAAGAAAATTCAAAGAGAGTGAGATGCCAGCTCCTTTCATTCAGTCAGTAGCTTCAAACATTTCTGGACGTTTTTCAATGGCAAAAATCAATGAATATTGTAAATGCACAAACAGTAATATCTCCACATTGCAAGGTGCAATTCTGAAATTTTTTGCTTTTTCCTGCTAATCCTAGCATGATAAAGAAGATTCAAAGAGAGTGAGATGCCAGCTCCTTTCATTCAGTCAGTAGCTTCAAACATTTCTGGACGTTTTTCAATGGCAAAAATCAATGAATATTGTAAATGCACAAACAGTAATATCTCCACATTGCAAGGTGCAATTCTGAAATTTTTTGCTTTTTCCTGCTAATCCTAGCATGATAAAGAAGATTCAAAGAGAGTGAGATGCCAGCTCCTTTCATTCATTCAGTAGCTTCAAACATTTCTGGTATATGAATAACATGATGTTTTTCAATGGCAAAAATCAATGAATATTGTAAATGCACAAACAGTAATATCTCCACATTGCAAGGTGCAATTCTGAAATTTTTTGCTTTTTCCTGCTAATCCTAGCATGATAAAGAAGATTCAAAGAGAGTGAGATGCCAGCTCCTTTCATTCAGTCAGTAGCTTCAAACATTTCTGGACGTTTTTCAATGGCAAAAATCAATGAATATTGTAAATGCACAAACAGTAATATCTCCACATTGCAAGGTGCAATTCTGAAATTTTTTGCTTTTTCCTGCTAATCCTAGCATGATAAAGAAGATTCAAAGAGAGTGAGATGCCAGCTCCTTTCATTCAGTCAGTAGCTTCAAACATTTCTGGTATATGAATAACATGATGTTTTTCAATGGCAAAAATCAATGAATATTGTAAATGCACAAACAGTAATATCTCCACATTGCAAGGTGCAATTCTGAAATTTTTTGCTTTTTCCTGCTAATCCTAGCATGATAAAGAAGATTCAAAGAGAGTGAGATGCCAGCTCCTTTCATTCAGTCAGTAGCTTCAAACATTTCTGGACGTTTTTCAATGGCAAAAATCAATGAATATTGTAAATGCACAAACAGTAATATCTCCACATTGCAAGGTGCAATTCTGAAATTTTTTGCTTTTTCCTGCTAATCCTAGCATGATAAAGAAGATTCAAAGAGAGTGAGATGCCAGCTCCTTTCATTCAGTCAGTAGCTTCAAACATTTCTGGACGTTTTTCAATGGCAAAAATCAATGAATATTGTAAATGCACAAACAGTAATATCTCCACATTGCAAGGTGCAATTCTGAAATTTTTTGCTTTTTCCTGCTAATCCTAGCATGGTAAAGAAGATTCAAAGAGAGTGAGATGCCAGCTCCTTTCATTCAGTCAGTAGCTTCAAACATTTCTGGTATATGAATAACATGATGTTTTTCAATGGCAAAAATCAATGAATATTGTAAATGCACAAACAGTAATATCTCCACATTGCAAGGTGCAATTCTGAAATTTTTTGCTTTTTCCTGCTAATCCTAGCATGATAAAGAAGATTCAAAGAGAGTGAGATGCCAGCTCCTTTCATTCAGTCAGTAGCTTCAAACATTTCTGGACGTTTTTCAATGGCAAAAATCAATGAATATTGTAAATGCACAAACAGTAATATCTCCACATTGCAAGGTGCAATTCTGAAATTTTTTGCTTTTTCCTGCTAACCTAGCATGATAAAGAAGATTCAAAGAGAGTGAGATGCCAGCTCCTTTCATTCAGTCAGTAGCTTCAAACATTTCTGGTATATGAATAACATGATGTTTTTCAATGGCAAAAATCAATGAATATTGTAAATGCACAAACAGTAATATCTCCACATTGCAAGGTGCAATTCTGAAATTTTTTGCTTTTTCCTGCTAATCCTAGCATGATAAAGAAGATTCAAAGAGAGTGAGATGCCAGCTCCTTTCATTCAGTCAGTAGCTTCAAACATTTCTGGACGTTTTTCAATGGCAAAAATCAATGAATATTGTAAATGCACAAACAGTAATATCTCCACATTGCAAGGTGCAATTCTGAAATTTTTTGCTTTTTCCTGCTAATCCTAGCATGATAAAGAAGATTCAAAGAGAGTGAGATGCCAGCTCCTTTCCTTCAGTCAGTAGCTTCAAACATTTCTGATATATGAATAACATGATGTTTTTCAAAGGCAAAAATCAATGAATATTGTAAATGCACAAACAGTAATATCTCCACATTGCAAGGTGCAATTCTGAAATTTTTTGCTTTTTCCTGCTAATCCTAGCATGATAAAGAAGATTCAAAGAGAGTGAGATGCCAGCTCCTTTCATTCAGTCAGTAGCTTCAAACATTTCTGGTATATGAATAACATGATGTTTTTCAATGGCAAAAATCAATGAATATTGTAAATGCACAAACAGTAATATCTCCACATTGCAAGGTGCAATTCTGAAATTTTTTGCTTTTTCCTGCTAATCCTAGCATGATAAAGAAGATTCAAAGAGAGTGAGATGCCAGCTCCTTTCATTCAGTCAGTAGCTTCAAACATTTCTGGACGTTTTTCAATGGCAAAAATCAATGAATATTGTAAATGCACAAACAGTAATATCTCCACATTGCAAGGTGCAATTCTGAATTTTTTTGCTTTTTCCTGCTAATCCTAGCATGATAAAGAAGATTCAAAGAGAGTGAAATGCCAGCTCCTTTCATTCAGTCAGTAGCTTCAAACATTTCTGGTATATGAATAACATGATGTTTTTCAATGGCAAAAATCAATGAATATTGTAAATGCACAAACAGTAATATCTCCACATTGCAAGGTGCAATTCTGAAATTTTTTGCTTTTTCCTGCTAATCCTAGCATGATAAAGAAGATTCAAAGAGAGTGAGATGCCAGCTCCTTTCATTCAGTCAGTAGCTTCAAACATTTCTGGACGTTTTTCAATGGCAAAAATCAATGAATATTGTAAATGCACAAACAGTAATATCTCCACATTGCAAGGTGCAATTCTGAAATTTTTTGCTTTTTCCTGCTAATCCTAGCATGATAAAGAAGATTCAAAGAGAGTGAGATCCCAGCTCCTTTCATTCAGTCAGTAGCTTCAAACATTTCTGGACGTTTTTCAAGGGCAAAAATCAATGAATATTGTAAATGCACAAACAGTAATATCTCCACATTGCAAGGTGCAATTCTGAAATTTTTTCTTTTTCCTGCTAATCCTAGCATGATAAAGAAGATTCAAAGAGAGTGAGATGCCAGCTCCTTTCATTCAGTCAGTAGCTTCAAACATTTCTGGTATATGAATAACATGATGTTTTTCAATGGCAAAAATCAATGAATATTGTAAATGCACAAACAGTAATATCTCCACATTGCAAGGTGCAATTCTGAAATTTTTTGCTTTTTCCTGCTAATCCTAGCATGATAAAGAAGATTCAAAGAGAGTGAGATGCCAGCTCCTTTCATTCAGTCAGTAGCTTCAAACATTTCTGGACGTTTTTCAATGGCAAAAATCAATGAATATTGTAAATGCACAAACAGTAATATCTCCACATTGCAAGGTGCAATTCTGAAATTTTTTGCTATTTCCTGCTAATCCTAGCATGATAAAGAAGATTCAAAGAGAGTGAGATGCCAGCTCCTTTCATTCAGTCAGTAGCTTCAAACATTTCTGGTATATGAATAACATGATGTTTTTCAATGGCAAAAATCAATGAATATTGTAAATGCACAAACAGTAATATCTCCACATTGCAAGGTGCAATTCTGAAATTTTTTGCTTTTTCCTGCTAATCCTAGCATGATAAAGAAGATTCAAAGAGAGTGAGATGCCAGCTCCTTTCATTCAGTCAGTAGCTTCAAACATTTCTGGACATTTTTCAATGGCAAAAATCAATGAATATTGTAAATGCACAAACAGTAATATCTCCACATTGCAAGGTGCAATTCTGAAATTTTTTGCTTTTTCCTGCTAATCCTAGCATGATAAAGAAGATTCAAAGAGAGTGAGATGCCAGCTCGTTTCATTCAGTCAGTAGCTTCAAACATTTCTGGTATATGAATAACATGATGTTTTTTAATGGCAAAAATCAATGAATATTGTAAATGCACAAACAGTAATATCTCCACATTGCAAGGTGCAATTCTGAAATTTTTTGCTTTTTCCTGCTAATCCTAGCATGATAAAGAAGATTCAAAGAGAGTGAGATGCCAGCTCCTTTCATTCAGTCAGTAGCTTCAAACATTTCTGGACGTTTTTCAATGGCAAAAATCAATGAATATTGTAAATGCACAAACAGTAATATCTCCACATTGCAAGGTGCAATTCTGAAATTTTTTGCTTTTTCCTGCTAATCCTAGCATGATAAAGAAGATTCAAAGAGAGTGAGATGCCAGCTCCTTTCATTCAGTCAGTAGCTTCAAACATTTCTGGACGTTTTTCAAGGGCAAAAATCAATGAATATTGTAAATGCACAAACAGTAATATCTCCACATTGCAAGGTGCAATTCTGAAATTTTTTGCTTTTTCCTGCTAATCCTAGCATGATAAAGAAGATTCAAAGAGAGTGAGATGCCAGCTCCTTTCATTCAGTCAGTAGCTTCAAACATTTCTGGTATATGAATAACATGATGTTTTTCAATGGCAAAAATCAATGAATATTGTAAATGCACAAACAGTAATATCTCCACATTGCAAGGTGCAATTCTGAAATTTTTTGCTTTTTCCTGCTAATCCTAGCATGATAAAGAAGATTCAAAGAGAGTGAGATGCCAGCTCCTTTCATTCAGTCAGTAGCTTCAAACATTTCTGGACGTTTTTCAATGGCAAAAATCAATGAATATTGTAAATGCACAAACAGTAATATCTCCACATTGCAAGGTGCAATTCTGAAATTTTTTGCTTTTTCCTGCTAATCCTAGCATGATAAAGAAGATTCAAAGAGAGTGAGATGCCAGCTCCTTTCATTCAGTCAGTAGCTTCAAACATTTCTGGTATATGAATAACATGATGTTTTTCAATGGCAAAAATCAGTGAATATTGTAAATGCACAAACAGTAATATCTCCACATTGCAAGGTGCAATTCTGAAATTTTTTGCATTTTCCTGCTAATCCTAGCATGATAAAGAAGATTCAAAGAGAGTGAGATGCCAGCTCCTTTCATTCAGTCAGTAGCTTCAAACATTTCTGGACGTTTTTCAATGGCAAAAATCAATGAATATTGTAAATGCACAAACAGTAATATCTCCACATTGCAAGGTGCAATTCTGAAATTTTTTGCTTTTTCCTGCTAATCCTAGCATGATAAAGAAGATTCAAAGAGAGTGAGATGCCAGCTCCTTTCATTCAGTCAGTAGCTTCAAACATTTCTGGTATATGAATAACATGATGTTTTTCAATGGCAAAAATCAATGAATATTGTAAATGCACAAACAGTAATATCTCCACATTGCAAGGTGCAATTCTGAAATTTTTTGCTTTTTCCTGCTAACCCTAGCATGATAAAGAAGATTCAAAGAGAGTGAGATGCCAGCTCCTTTCATTCAGTCAGTAGCTTCAAACATTTCTGGTATATGAATAACATGATGTTTTTCAATGGCAAAAATCAATGAATATTGTAAATGCACAAACAGTAATATCTCCACATTGCAAGGTGCAATTCTGAAAGTTTTTGCTTTTTCCTGCTAATCCTAGCATGATAAAGAAGATTCAAAGAGAGTGAGATGCCAGCTCCTTTCATTCAGTCAGTAGCTTCAAACATTTCTGGACGTTTTTCAATGGCAAAAATCAATGAATATTGTAAATGCACAAACAGTAATATCTCCACATTGCAAGGTGCAATTCTGAAATTTTTTGCTTTTTCCTGCTAATCCTAGCATGATAAAGAAGATTCAAAGAGAATGAGATGCCAGCTCCTTTCATTCAGTCAGTAGCTTCAAACATTTCTGGACGTTTTTCAATGGCAAAAATCAATGAATATTGTAAATGCACAAACAGTAATATCTCCACATTGCAAGGTGCAATTCTGAAATTTTTTGCTTTTTCCTGCTAATCCTAGCATGATAAAGAAGATTCAAAGAGAGTGAGATGCCAGCTCCTTTCATTCAGTCAGTAGCTTCAAACATTTCTGGTATATGAATAACATGATGTTTTTCAATGGCAAAAATCAATGAATATTGTAAATGCACAAACAGTAATATCTCCACATTGCAAGGTGCAATTCTGAAATTTTTTGCTTTTTCCTGCTAATCCTAGCATGATAAAGAAGATTCAAAGAGAGTGAGATGCCAGCTCCTTTCATTCAGTCAGTAGCTTCAAACATTTCTGGACGTTTTTCAATGGCAAAAATCAATGAATATTGTAAATGCACAAACAGTAATATCTCCACATTGCAAGGTGCAATTCTGAAATTTTTTGCTTTTTCCTGATAATCCTAGCATGATAAAGAAGATTCAAAGAGAGTGAGATGCCAGCTCCTTTCATTCAGTCAGTAGCTTCAAACATTTCTGGTATATGAATAACATGATGTTTTTCAATAGCAAAAATCAATGAATATTGTAAATGCACAAACAGTAATATCTCCACATTGCAAGGTGCAATTCTGAAATTTTTTGCTTTTTCCTGCTAATCCTAGCATGATAAAGAAGATTCAAAGAGAGTGAGATGCCAGCTCCTTTCATTCAGTCAGTAGCTTCAAACATTTCTGGACGTTTTTCAATGGCAAAAATCAATGAATATTGTAAATGCACAAACAGTAATATCTCCACATTGCAAGGTGCAATTCTGAAATTTTTTGCTTTTTTCTGCTAATCCTAGCATGATAAAGAAGATTCAAAGAGAGTGAGATGCCAGCTCCTTTCATTCAGTCAGTAGCTTCAAACATTTCTGGTATATGAATAACATGATGTTTTTCAATGGCAAAAATCAATGAATATTGTAAATGCACAAACAGTAATATCTCCACATTGCAAGGTGCAATTCTGAAATTTTTTGCTTTTTCCTGCTAATCCTAGCATGATAAAGAAGATTCAAAGAGAGTGAGATGCCAGCTCCTTTCATTCAGTCAGTAGCTTCAAACATTTCTGGTATATGAATAACATGATGTTTTTCAATGGCAAAAATCAATGAATATTGTTAATGCACAAACAGTAATATCTCCACATTGCAAGGTGCAATTCTGAAATTTTTTGCTTTTTCCTGCTAATCCTAGCATGATAAAGAAGATTCAAAGAGAGTGAGATGCCAGCTCCTTTCATTCAGTCAGTAGCTTCAAACATTTCTTTACGTTTTTCAATGGCAAAAATCAATGAATATTGTAAATGCACAAACAGTAATATCTCCATATTGCAAGGTGCAATTCTGAAATTTTTTGCTTTTTCCTGCTAATCCTAGCATGATAAAGAAGAATCAAAGAGAGTGAGATGCCAGCTCCTTTCATTCAGTCAGTAGCTTCAAACATTTCTGGACGTTTTTCAATGGCAAAAATCAATGAATATTGTAAATGCACAAACAGTAATATCTCCACATTGCAAGGTGCAATTCTGAAATTTTTTGCTTTTTCCTGCTAATCCTAGCATGATAAAGAAAATTCAAAGAGAGTGAGATGCCAGCTCCTTTCATTCAGTCAGTAGCTTCAAACATTTCTGGACGTTTTTCAATGGCAAAAATCAATGAATATTGTAAATGCACAAACAGTAATATCTCCAAATTGCAAGGTGCAATTCTGAAATTTTTTGCTTTTTCCTGCTAATCCTAGCATGATAAAGAAAATTCAAAGAGAGTGAGATGCCAGCTCCTTTCATTCAGTCAGTAGCTTCAAACATTTCTGGATGTTTTTCAATGGCAAAAATCAATGAATATTGTAAATGCACAAACAGTAATATCTCCACATTGCAAGGTGCAATTCTGAAATTTTTTGCTTTTTCCTGCTAATCCTAGCATGATAAAGAAGATTCAAAGAGAGTGAGATGCCAGCTCCTTTCATTCAGTCAGTAGCTTCAAACATTTCTGGACGTTTTTCAATGGCAAAAATCAATGAATATTGTAAACGCACAAACAGTAATATCTCCACATTGCAAGGTGCAATTCTGAAATCTTTTGCTTTTTCCTGCTAATCCTAGCATGATAAAGAAGATTTAAAGAGAGTGAGATGCCAGCTCCTTTCATTCAGTCAGTAGCTTCAAACATTTCTGGACGTTTTTCAATGGCAAAAATCAATGAATATTGTAAATGCACAAACAGTAATATCTCCACATTGCAAGGTGCAATTCTGAAATTTTTTGCTTTTTCCTGCTAATCCTAGCATGATAAAGAAGATTCAAAGAGAGTGAGATGCCAGCTCCTTTCATTCAGTCAGTAGCTTCAAACATTTCTGGTATATGAATAACATGATGTTTTTCGAAGGCAAAAATCAATGAATATTGTAAATGCACAAACAGTAATATCTCCACATTGCAAGGTGCAATTCTGAAATTTTTTGCTTTTTCCTGCTAATCCTAGCATGATAAAGAAGATTCAAAGAGAGTGAGATGCCAGCTCCTTTCATTCAGTCAGTAGCTTCAAACATTTCTGGACGTTTTTCAATGGCAAAAATCAATGAATATTGTAAATGCACAAACAGTAATATCTCCACATTGCAAGGTGCAATTCTGAAATTTTTTGCTTTTTCCTGCTAATCCTAGCATGATAAAGAAGATTCAAAGAGAGTGAGATGCCAGCTCCTTTCATTCAGTCAGTAGCTTCAAACATTTCTGGACGTTTTTCAATGGCAAAAATCAATGAATATTGTAAATGCACAAACAGTAATATCTCCAAATTGCAAGGTGCAATTCTGAAATTTTTTGCTTTTTCCTGCTAATCCTAGCATGATAAAGAAAATTCAAAGAGAGTGAGATGCCAGCTCCTTTCATTCAGTCAGTAGCTTCAAACATTTCTGGACGTTTTTCAATGGCAAAAATCAATGAATATTGTAAATGCACAAACAGTAATATCTCCACATTGCAAGGTGCAATTCTGAAATTTTTTGCTTTTTCCTGCTAATCCTAGCATGATAAAGAAGATTCAAAGAGAGTGAGATGCCAGCTCCTTTCATTCAGTCAGTAGCTTCAAACATTTCTGGACGTTTTTCAATGGCAAAAATCAATGAATATTGTAAACGCACAAACAGTAATATCTCCACATTGCAAGGTGCAATTCTGAAATTTTTTGCTTTTTCCTGCTAATCCTAGCATGATAAAGAAGATTCAAAGAGAGTGAGATGCCAGCTCCTTTCATTCAGTCAGTAGCTTCAAACATTTCTGGACGTTTTTCAATGGCAAAAATCAATGAATATTGTAAATGCACAAACAGTAATATCTCCACATTGCAAGGTGCAATTCTGAAATTTTTTGCTTTTTCCTGCTAATCCTAGCATGATAAAGAAGATTCAAAGAGAGTGAGATGCCAGCTCCTTTCTTTCAGTCAGTAGCTTCAAACATTTCTGGACGTTTTTCAATGGCAAAAATCAATGAATATTGTAAATGCACAAACAGTAATATCTCCACATTGCAAGGTGCAATTCTGAAATTTTTTGCTTTTTCCTGCTAATCCTAGCATGATAAAGAAGATTCAAAGAGAGTGAGATGCCAGCTCCTTTCATTCAGTCAGTAGCTTCAAACATTTCTGGACGTTTTTCAATGGCAAAAATCAATGAATATTGTAAATGCACAAACAGTAATATCTCCAAATTGCAAGGTGCAATTCTGAAATTTTTTGCTTTTTCCTGCTAATCCTAGCATGATAAAGAAAATTCAAAGAGAGTGAGATGCCAGCTCCTTTCATTCAGTCAGTAGCTTCAAACATTTCTGGACGTTTTTCAATGGCAAAAATCAATGAATATTGTAAATGCACAAACAGTAATATCTCCACATTGCAAGGTGCAATTCTGAAATTTTTTGCTTTTTCCTGCTAATCCTAGCATGATAAAGAAGATTCAAAGAGAGTGAGATGCCAGCTCCTTTCATTCAGTCAGTAGCTTCAAACATTTCTGGACGTTTTTCAATGGCAAAAATCAATGAATATTGTAAATGCACAAACAGTAATATCTCCACATTGCAAGGTGCAATTCTGAATTTTTTTGCTTTTTCCTGCTAATCCTAGCATGATAAAGAAGATTCAAAGAGAGTGAGATGCCAGCTCCTTTCATTCAGTCAGTAGCTTCAAACATTTCTGGACATTTTTCAATGGCAAAAATCAATGAATATTGTAAATGCACAAACAGTAATATCTCCACATTGCAAGGTGCAATTCTGAAATTTTTTGCTTTTTCCTGCTAATCCTAGCATGATAAAGAAGATTCAAAGAGAGTGAGATGCCAGTTCCTTTCATTCAGTCAGTAGCTTCAAACATTTCTGGATGTTTTTCAATGGCAAAAATCAATGAATATTGTAAATGCACAAACAGTAATATCTCCAAATTGCAAGGTGCAATTCTGAAATTTTTTGCTTTTTCCTGCTAATCCTAGCATGATAAAGAAAATTCAAAGAGAGTGAGATGCCAGCTCCTTTCATTCAGTCAGTAGCTTCAAACATTTCTGGACGTTTTTCAATGGCAAAAATCAATGAATATTGTAAATGCACAAACAGTAATATCTCCACATTGCAAGGTGCAATTCTGAAATTTTTTGCTTTTTCCTGCTAATCCTAGCATGATAAAGAAGATTCAAAGATAGTGAGATGCCAGCTCCTTTCATTCAGTCAGTAGCTTCAAACATTTCTGGACGTTTTTCAATGGCAAAAATCAATGAATATTGTAAACGCACAAACAGTAATATCTCCACATTGCAAGGTGCAATTCTGAAATTTTTTGCTTTTTCCTGCTAATCCTAGCATGATAAAGAAGATTCAAAGAGAGTGAGATGCCAGCTCCTTTCATTCAGTCAGTAGCTTCAAACATTTCTGGACGTTTTTCAATGGCAAAAATCAATGAATATTGTAAATGCACAAACAGTAATATCTCCAAATTGCAAGGTGCAATTCTGAAATTTTTTGCTTTTTCCTGCTAATCCTAGCATGATAAAGAAGATTCAAAGAGAGTGAGATGCCAGCTCCTTTCATTCAGTCAGTAGCTTCAAACATTTCTGGTATATGAATAACATGATGTTTTTCAATGGCAAAAATCAATGAATATTGTAAATGCACAAACAGTAATATCTCCACATTGCAAGGTGCAATTCTGAAATTTTTTGCTTTTTCCTGCTAATCCTAGCATGATAAAGAAAATTCAAAGAGAGTGAGATGCCAGCTCCTTTCATTCAGTCAGTAGCTTCAAACATTTCTAGACGTTATTCAATGGCAAAAATCAATGAATATTGTAAATGCACAAACAGTAATATCTCCACATTGCAAGGTGCAATTCTGAAATTTTTTGCTTTTTCCTGCTAATCCTAGCATGATAAAGAAGATTCAAAGAGAGTGAGATGCCAGCTCCTTTCATTCAGTCAGTAGCTTCAAACATTTCTGGACGTTTTTCAATGGCAAAAAACAATGAATATTGTAAATGCACAAACAGTAATATCTCCACATTGCAAGGTGCAATTCTGAAATTTTTTGCTTTTTCCTGCTAATCCTAGCATGATAAAGAAGATTCAAAGAGAGTGAGATGCCAGCTCCTTTCATTCAGTCAGTAGCTTCAAACATTTCTGGACGTTTTTCAATGGCAAAAATCAATGAATATTGTAAATGCACAAACAGTAATATCTCCAAATTGCAAGGTGCAATTCTGAAATTTTTTGCTTTTTCCTGCTAATCCTAGCATGATAAAGAAAATTCAAAGAGAGTGAGATGCCAGCTCCTTTCATTCAGTCAGTAGCTTCAAACATTTCTGGTATATGAATAACATGATGTTTTTCAATGGCAAAAATCAATGAATATTGTAAATGCACAAACAGTAATATCTCCACATTGCAAGGTGCAATTCTGAATTTTTTTGCTTTTTCCTGCTAATCCTAGCATGATAAAGAAGATTCAAAGAGAGTGAGATGCCAGCTCCTTTCATTCAGTCAGTAGCTTCAAACATTTCTGGACGTTTTTCAATGGCAAAAATCAATGAATATTGTAAATGCACAAACAGTAATATCTCCACATTGCAAGGTGCAATTCTGAAATTTTTTGCTTTTTCCTGCTAATCCTAGCATGATAAAGAAGATTCAAAGAGAGTGAGATGCCAGCTCCTTTCATTCAGTCAGTAGCTTCAAACATTTCTGGTATATGAATAACATGATGTTTTTCAATGGCAAAAATCAATGAATATTGTAAATGCACAAACAGTAATATCTCCACATTGCAAGGTGCAATTCTGAAATGTTTTGCTTTTTCCTGCTAATCCTAGCATGATAAAGAAGATTCAAAGAGAGTGAGATGCCAGCTCCTTTCATTCAGTCAGTAGCTTCAAACATTTCTAGATGTTTTTCAATGGCAAAAATCAATGAATATTGTAAATGCACAAACAGTAATATCTCCACATTGCAAGGTGCAATTCTGAAATTTTTTGCTTTTTCCTGCTAATCCTAGCATGATAAAGAAGATTCAAAGAGAGTGAGATGCCAGCTCCTTTCATTCAGTCAGTAGCTTCAAACATTTCTGGACGTTTTTCAATGGCAAAAATCAATGAATATTGTAAATGCACAAACAGTAATATCTCCACATTGCAAGGTGCAATTCTGAAATTTTTTGCTTTTTCCTGCTAATCCTAGCATGATAAAGAAGATTCAAAGAGAGTGAGATGCCAGCTCCTTTCATTCAGTCAGTAGCTTCAAACATTTCTGGACGTTTTTCAATGGCAAAAATCAATGAATATTGTAAATGCACAAACAGTAATATCTCCAAATTGCAAGGTGCAATTCTGAAATTTTTTGCTTTTTCCTGCTAATCCTAGCATGATAAAGAAAATTCAAAGATAGTGAGATGCCAGCTCCTTTCATTCAGTCAGTAGCTTCAAACATTTCTGGACGTTTTTCAATGGCAAAAATCAATGAATATTGTAAATGCACAAACAGTAATATCTCCACATTGCAAGGTGCAATTCTGAAATTTTTTGCTTTTTCCTGCTAATCCTAGCATGATAAAGAAGATTCAAAGAGAGTGAGATGCCAGCTCCTTTCATTCAGTCAGTAGCTTCAAACATTTCTGGACGTTTTTCAATGGCAAAAATCAATGAATATTGTAAATGCACAAACAGTAATATCTCCACATTGCAAGGTGCAATTCTGAAATTTTTTGCTTTTTCCTGCTAATCCTAGCATGATAAAGAAGATTCAAAGAGAGTGAGATGCCAGCTCCTTTCATTCAGTCAGTAGCTTCAAACATTTCTGGACGTTTTTCAATGGCAAAAATCAATGAATATTGTAAATGCACAAACAGTAATATCTCCAAATTGCAAGGTGCAATTCTGAAATTTTTTGCTTTTTCCTGCTAATCCTAGCATGATAAAGAAAATTCAAAGAGAGTGAGATGCCAGCTCCTTTCATTCAGTCAGTAGCTTCAAACATTTCTGGACGTTTTTCAATGGCAAAAATCAATGAATATTGTAAATGCACAAACAGTAATATCTCCACATTGCAAGGTGCAATTCTGAAATTTTTTGCTTTTTCCTGCTAATCCTAGCATGATAAAGAAGATTCAAAGAGAGTGAGATGCCAGCTCCTTTCATTCAGTCAGTAGCTTCAAACATTTCTGGTATATGAATAACATGATGTTTTTCAATGGCAAAAATCAATGAATATTGTAAATGCACAAACAGTAATATCTCCACATTGCAAGGTGCAATTCTGAAATTTTTTGCTTTTTCCTGCTAATCCTAGCATGATAAAGAAGATTCAAAGAGAGTGAGATGCCAGCTCCTTTCATTCAGTCAGTAGCTTCAAACATTTCTAGACGTTTTTCAATGGCAAAAATCAATGAATATTGTAAATGCACAAACAGTAATATCTCCACATTGCAAGGTGCAATTCTGAAATTTTTTGCTTTTTCCTGCTAATCCTAGCATGATAAAGAAGATTCAAAGAGAGTGAGATGCCAGCTCCTTTCATTCAGTCAGTAGCTTCAAACATTTCTGGACGTTTTTCAATGGCAAAAATCAATGAATATTGTAAATGCACAAACAGTAATATCTCCACATTGCAAGGTGCAATTCTGAAATTTTTTGCTTTTTCCTGCTAATCCTAGCATGATAAAGAAGATTCAAAGAGAGTGAGATGCCAGCTCCTTTCATTCAGTCAGTAGCTTCAAACATTTCTGGTATATGAATAACATGATGTTTTTCAATGGCAAAAATCAATGAATATTGTAAATGCACAAACAGTAATATCTCCACATTGCAAGGTGCAATTCTGAAATTTTTTGCTTTTTCCTGCTAATCCTAGCATGATAAAGAAGATTCAAAGAGAGTGAGATGCCAGCTCCTTTCATTCAGTCAGTAGCTTCAAACATTTCTAGATGTTTTTCAATGGCAAAAATCAATGAATATTGTAAATGCACAAACAGTAATATCTCCACATTGCAAGGTGCAATTCTGAAATTTTTTGCTTTTTCCTGCTAATCCTAGCATGATAAAGAAGATTCAAAGAGAGTGAGATGCCAGCTCCTTTCATTCAGTCAGTAGCTTCAAACATTTCTGGACGTTTTTCAATGGCAAAAATCAATGAATATTGTAAATGCACAAACAGTAATATCTCCACATTGCAAGGTGCAATTCTGAAATTTTTTGCTTTTTCCTGCTAATCCTAGCATGATAAAGAAGATTCAAAGAGAGTGAGATGCCAGCTCCTTTCATTCAGTCAGTAGCTTCAAACATTTCTGGACGTTTTTCAATGGCAAAAATCAATGAATATTGTAAATGCACAAACAGTAATATCTCCAAATTGCAAGGTGCAATTCTGAAATTTTTTGCTTTTTCCTGCTAATCCTAGCATGATAAAGAAAATTCAAAGAGAGTGAGATGCCAGCTCCTTTCATTCAGTCAGTAGCTTCAAACATTTCTGGACGTTTTTCAATGGCAAAAATCAATGAATATTGTAAATGCACAAACAGTAATATCTCCACATTGCAAGGTGCAATTCTGAAATTTTTTGCTTTTTCCTGCTAATCCTAGCATGATAAAGAAGATTCAAAGAGAGTGAGATGCCAGCTCCTTTCATTCAGTCAGTAGCTTCAAACATTTCTGGACGTTTTTCAATGGCAAAAATCAATGAATATTGTAAACGCACAAACAGTAATATCTCCACATTGCAAGGTGCAATTCTGAAATTTTTTGCTTTTTCCTGCTAATCCTAGCATGATAAAGAAGATTCAAAGAGAGTGAGATGCCAGCTCCTTTCATTCAGTCAGTAGCTTCAAACATTTCTGGACGTTTTTCAATGGCAAAAATCAATGAATATTGTAAATGCACAAACAGTAATATCTCCACATTGCAAGGTGCAATTCTGAAATTTTTTGCTTTTTCCTGCTAATCCTAGCATGATAAAGAAGATGCAAAGAGAGTGAGATGCCAGCTCCTTTCATTCAGTCAGTAGCTTCAAACATTTCTGGTATATGAATAACATGATATTTTTCAATGGCAAAAATCAATGAATATTGTAAATGCACAAACAGTAATATCTCCACATTGCAAGGTGCAATTCTGAAATTTTTTGCTTTTTCATGCTAATCCTAGCATGATAAAGAAGATTCAAAGAGAGTGAGATGCCAGCTCCTTTCATTCAGTCAGTAGCTTCAAACATTTCTAGACGTTTTTCAATGGCAAAAATCAATGAATATTGTAAATGCACAAACAGTAATATCTCCACATTGCAAGGTGCAATTCTGAAATTTTTTGCTTTTTCCTGCTAATCCTAGCATGATAAAGAAGATTCAAAGAGAGTGAGATGCCAGCTCCTTTCATTCAGTCAGTAGCTTCAAACATTTCTGGACGTTTTTCAATGGCAAAAATCAATGAATATTGTAAATGCACAAACAGTAATATCTCCACATTGCAAGGTGCAATTCTGAAATTTTTTGCTTTTTCCTGCTAATCCTAGCATGATAAAGAAGATTCAAAGAGAGTGAGATGACAGCTCCTTTCATTCAGTCAGTAGCTTCAAACATTTCTGGACGTTTTTCAATGGCAAAAATCAATGAATATTGTAAATGCACAAACAGTAATATCTCCAAATTGCAAGGTGCAATTCTGAAATTTTTTGCTTTTTCCTGCTAATCCTAGCATGATAAAGAAAATTCAAAGAGAGTGAGATGCCAGCTCCTTTCATTCAGTCAGTAGCTTCAAACATTTCTGGTATATGAATAACATGATGTTTTTCAATGGCAAAAATCAATGAATATTGTAAATGCACAAACAGTAATATCTCCACATTGCAAGGTGCAATTCTGAATTTTTTTGCTTTTTCCTGCTAATCCTAGCATGATAAAGAAGATTCAAAGAGAGTGAGATGCCAGCTCCTTTCATTCAGTCAGTAGCTTCAAACATTTCTGGACGTTTTTCAATGGCAAAAATCAATGAATATTGTAAATGCACAAACAGTAATATCTCCACATTGCAAAGTGCAATTCTGAAATTTTTTGCTTTTTCCTGCTAATCCTAGCATGATAAAGAAGATTCAAAGAGAGTGAGATGCCAGCTCCTTTCATTCAGTCAGTAGCTTCAAACATTTCTGGACGTTTTTCAATGGCAAAAATCAATGAATATTGTAAATGCACAAACAGTAATATCTCCACATTGCAAGGTGCAATTCTGAAATTTTTTGCTTTTTCCTGCTAATCCTAGCATGATAAAGAAGATTCAAAGAGAGTGAGATGCCAGCTCCTTTCATTCAGTCAGTAGCTTCAAACATTTCTGGTATATGAATAACATGATGTTTTTCAATGGCAAAAATCAATGAATATTGTAAATGCACAAACAGTAATATCTCCACATTGCAAGGTGCAATTCTGAAATTTTTTGCTTTTTCCTGCTAATCCTAGCATGATAAAGAAGATTCAAAGAGAGTGAGATGCCAGCTCCTTTCATTCAGTCAGTAGCTTCAAACATTTCTAGATGTTTTTCAATGGCAAAAATCAATGAATATTGTAAATGCACAAACAGTAATATCTCCACATTGCAAGGTGCAATTCTGAAATTTTTTGCTTTTTCCTGCTAATCCTAGCATGATAAAGAAGATTCAAAGAGAGTGAGATGCCAGCTCCTTTCATTCAGTCAGTAGCTTCAAACATTGCTGGACGTTTTTCAATGGCAAAAATCAATGAATATTGTAAATGCACAAACAGTAATATCTCCACATTGCAAGGTGCAATTCTGAAATTTTTTGCTTTTTCCTGCTAATCCTAGCATGATAAAGAAGATTCAAAGAGAGTGAGATGCCAGCTCCTTTCATTCAGTCAGTAGCTTCAAACATTTCTGGACGTTTTTCAATGGCAAAAATCAATGAATATTGTAAATGCACAAACAGTAATATCTCCAAATTGCAAGGTGCAATTCTGAAATTTTTTGCTTTTTCCTGCTAATCCTAGCATGATAAAGAAAATTCAAAGAGAGTGAGATGCCAGCTCCTTTCATTCAGTCAGTAGCTTCAAACATTTCTGGACGTTTTTCAATGGCAAAAATCAATGAATATTGTAAATGCACAAACAGTAATATCTCCACATTGCAAGGTGCAATTCTGAAATTTTTTGCTTTTTCCTGCTAATCCTAGCATGATAAAGAAGATTCAAAGAGAGTGAGATGCCAGCTCCTTTCATTCAGTCAGTAGCTTCAAACATTTCTGGACATTTTTCAATGGCAAAAATCAATGAATATTGTAAATGCACAAACAGTAATATCTCCACATTGCAAGGTGCAATTCTGAAATTTTTTGCTTTTTCCTGCTAATCCTAGCATGATAAAGAAGATTCAAAGAGAGTGAGATGCCAGCTCCTTTCATTCAGTCAGTAGCTTCAAACATTTCTGGTATATGAATAACATGATGTTTTTCAATGGCAAAAATCAATGAATATTGTAAATGCACAAACAGTAATATCTCCACATTGCAAGGTGCAATTCTGAAATTTTTTGCTTTTTCCTGCTAATCCTAGCATGATAAAGAAGATTCAAAGAGAGTGAGATGCCAGCTCCTTTCATTCAGTCAGTAGCTTCAAACATTTCTAGATGTTTTTCAATGGCAAAAATCAATGAATATTGTAAATGCACAAACAGTAATATCTCCACATTGCAAGGTGCAATTCTGAAATTTTTTGCTTTTTCCTGCTAATCCTAGCATGATAAAGAAGATTCAAAGAGAGTGAGATGCCAGCTCCTTTCATTCAGTCAGTAGCTTCAAACATTGCTGGACGTTTTTCAATGGCAAAAATCAATGAATATTGTAAATGCACAAACAGTAATATCTCCACATTGCAAGGTGCAATTCTGAAATTTTTTGCTTTTTCCTGCTAATCCTAGCATGATAAAGAAGATTCAAAGAGAATGAGATGCCAGCTCCTTTCATTCAGTCAGTAGCTTCAAACATTTCTGGACGTTTTTCAATGGCAAAAATCAATGAATATTGTAAATGCACAAACAGTAATATCTCCAAATTGCAAGGTGCAATTCTGAAATTTTTTGCTTTTTCCTGCTAATCCTAGCATGATAAAGAAAATTCAAAGAGAGTGAGATGCCAGCTCCTTTCATTCAGTCAGTAGCTTCAAACATTTCTGGACGTTTTTCAATGGCAAAAATCAATGAATATTGTAAATGCACAAACAGTAATATCTCCACATTGCAAGGTGCAATTCTGAAATTTTTTGCTTTTTCCTGCTAATCCTAGCATGATAAAGAAGATTCAAAGAGAGTGAGATGCCAGCTCCTTTCATTCAGTCAGTAGCTTCAAACATTTCTGGACATTTTTCAATGGCAAAAATCAATGAATATTGTAAACGCACAAACAGTAATATCTCCACATTGCAAGGTGCAATTCTGAAATTTTTTGCTTTTTCCTGCTAATCCTAGCATGATAAAGAAGATTCAAAGAGAGTGAGATGCCAGCTCCTTTCATTCAGTCAGTAGCTTCAAACATTTCTGAACGTTTTTCAATGGCAAAAATCAATGAATATTGTAAATGCACAAACAGTAATATCTCCACATTGCAAGGTGCAATTCTGAAATTTTTTGCTTTTTCCTGCTAATCCTAGCATGATAAAGAAGATTCAAAGAGAGTGAGATGCCAGCTCCTTTCATTCAGTCAGTAGCTTCAAACATTTCTGGTATATGAATAACATGATGTTTTTCAATGGCAAAAATCAATGAATATTGTAAATGCACAAACAGTAATATCTCCACATTGCAAGGTGCAATTCTGAATTTTTTTGCTTTTTCCTGCTAATCCTAGCATGATAAAGAAGATTCAAAGAGAGTGAGATGCCAGCTCCTTTCATTCAGTCAGTAGCTTCAAACATTTCTGGACATTTTTCAATGGCAAAAATCAATGAATATTGTAAACGCACAAACAGTAATATCTCCACATTGCAAGGTGCAATTCTGAAATTTTTTGCTTTTTCCTGCTAATCCTAGCATGATAAAGAAGATTCAAAGAGAGTGAGATGCCAGCTCCTTTCATTCAGTCAGTAGCTTCAAACATTTCTGAACGTTTTTCAATGGCAAAAATCAATGAATATTGTAAATGCACAAACAGTAATATCTCCACATTGCAAGGTGCAATTCTGAAATTTTTTGCTTTTTCCTGCTAATCCTAGCATGATAAAGAAGATTCAAAGAGAGTGAGATGCCAGCTCCTTTCATTCAGTCAGTAGCTTCAAACATTTCTGGTATATGAATAACATGATGTTTTTCAATGGCAAAAATCAATGAATATTGTAAATGCACAAACAGTAATATCTCCACATTGCAAGGTGCAATTCTGAATTTTTTTGCTTTTTCCTGCTAATCCTAGCATGATAAAGAAGATTCAAAGAGAGTGAGATGCCAGCTCCTTTCATTCAGTCAGTAGCTTCAAACATTTCTGGACGTTTTTCAATGGCAAAAATCAATGAATATTGTAAATGCACAAACAGTAATATCTCCACATTGCAAGGTGCAATTCTGAAATTTTTTGCTTTTTCCTGCTAATCCTAGCATGATAAAGAAGATTCAAAGAGAGTGAGATGCCAGCTCCTTTCATTCAGTCAGTAGCTTCAAACATTTCTGGACGTTTTTCAATGGCAAAAATCAATGAATATTGTAAATGCACAAACAGTAATATCTCCACATTGCAAGGTGCAATTCTGAAATTTTTTGCTTTTTCCTGCTAATCCTAGCATGATAAAGAAGATTCAAAGAGAGTGAGATGCCAGCTCCTTTCATTCAGTCAGTAGCTTCAAACATTTCTGGTATATGAATAACATGATGTTTTTCAATGGCAAAAATCAATGAATATTGTAAATGCACAAACAGTAATATCTCCACATTGCAAGGTGCAATTCTGAAATTTTTTGCTTTTTCCTGCTAATCGTAGCATGATAAAGAAGATTCAAAGAGAGTGAGATGCCAGCTCCTTTCATTCAGTCAGTAGCTTCAAACATTTCTAGACGTTTTTCAATGGCAAAAATCAATGAATATTGTAAATGCACAAACAGTAATATCTCCACATTGCAAGGTGCAATTCTGAAATTTTTTGCTTTTTCCTGCTAATCCTAGCATGATAAAGAAGATTCAAAGAGAGTGAGATGCCAGCTCCTTTCATTCAGTCAGTAGCTTCAAACATTTCTGGACGTTTCTCAATGGCAAAAATCAATGAATATTGTAAATGCACAAACAGTAATATCTCCACATTGCAAGGTGCAATTCTGAAATTTTTTGCTTTTTCCTGCTAATCCTAGCATGATAAAGAAGATTCAAAGAGAGTGAGATGCCAGCTCCTTTCATTCAGTCAGTAGCTTCAAACATTTCTGGACGTTTTTCAATGGCAAAAATCAATGAATATTGTAAATGCACAAACAGTAATATCTCCAAATTGCAAGGTGCAATTCTGAAATTTTTTGCTTTTTCCTGCTAATCCTAGCATGATAAAGAAAATTCAAAGAGAGAGAGATGCCAGCTCCTTTCATTCAGTCAGTAGCTTCAAACATTTCTGGACGTTTTTCAATGGCAAAAATCAATGAATATTGTAAATGCACAAACAGTAATATCTCCACATTGCAAGGTGCAATTCTGAAATTTTTTGCTTTTTCCTGCTAATCCTAGCATGATAAAGAAGATTCAAAGAGAGTGAGATGCCAGCTCCTTTCATTCAGTCAGTAGCTTCAAACATTTCTGGTATATGAATAACATGATGTTTTTCAATGGCAAAAATCAATGAATATTGTAAATGCACAAACAGTAATATCTCCACATTGCAAGGTGCAATTCTGAATTTTTTTGCTTTTTCCTGCTAATCCTAGCATGATAAAGAAGATTCAAAGAGAGTGAGATGCCAGCTCCTTTCATTCAGTCAGTAGCTTCAAACATTTCTGGACGTTTTTCAATGGCAAAAATCAATGAATATTGTAAATGCACAAACAGTAATATCTCCACATTGCAAGGTGCAATTCTGAAATTTTTTGCTTTTTCCTGCTAATCCTAGCATGATAAAGAAGATTCAAAGAGAGTGAGATGCCAGCTCCTTTCATTCAGTCAGTAGCTTCAAACATTTCTGGACGTTTCTCAATGGCAAAAATCAATGAATATTGTAAATGCACAAACAGTAATATCTCCACATTGCAAGGTGCAATTCTGAAATTTTTTGCTTTTTCCTGCTAATCCTAGCATGATAAAGAAGATTCAAAGAGAGTGAGATGCCAGCTCCTTTCATTCAGTCAGTAGCTTCAAACATTTCTGGACGTTTTTCAATGGCAAAAATCAATGAATATTGTAAATGCACAAACAGTAATATCTCCAAATTGCAAGGTGCAATTCTGAAATTTTTTGCTTTTTCCTGCTAATCCTAGCATGATAAAGAAAATTCAAAGAGAGAGAGATGCCAGCTCCTTTCATTCAGTCAGTAGCTTCAAACATTTCTGGACGTTTTTCAATGGCAAAAATCAATGAATATTGTAAATGCACAAACAGTAATATCTCCACATTGCAAGGTGCAATTCTGAAATTTTTTGCTTTTTCCTGCTAATCCTAGCATGATAAAGAAGATTCAAAGAGAGTGAGATGCCAGCTCCTTTCATTCAGTCAGTAGCTTCAAACATTTCTGGACGTTTCTCAATGGCAAAAATCAATGAATATTGTAAATGCACAAACAGTAATATCTCCACATTGCAAGGTGCAATTCTGAAATTTTTTGCTTTTTCCTGCTAATCCTAGCATGATAAAGAAGATTCAAAGAGAGTGAGATGCCAGCTCCTTTCATTCAGTCAGTAGCTTCAAACATTTCTGGACGTTTTTCAATGGCAAAAATCAATGAATATTGTAAATGCACAAACAGTAATATCTCCAAATTGCAAGGTGCAATTCTGAAATTTTTTGCTTTTTCCTGCTAATCCTAGCATGATAAAGAAAATTCAAAGAGAGAGAGATGCCAGCTCCTTTCATTCAGTCAGTAGCTTCAAACATTTCTGGACGTTTTTCAATGGCAAAAATCAATGAATATTGTAAATGCACAAACAGTAATATCTCCACATTGCAAGGTGCAATTCTGAAATTTTTTGCTTTTTCCTGCTAATCCTAGCATGATAAAGAAGATTCAAGGAGAGTGAGATGCCAGCTCCTTTCATTCAGTCAGTAGCTTCAAACATTTCTGGACGTTTCTCAATGGCAAAAATCAATGAATATTGTAAATGCACAAACAGTAATATCTCCACATTGCAAGGTGCAATTCTGAAATTTTTTGCTTTTTCCTGCTAATCCTAGCATGATAAAGAAGATTCAAAGAGAGTGAGATGCCAGCTCCTTTCATTCAGTCAGTAGCTTCAAACATTTCTGGACGTTTTTCAATGGCAAAAATCAATGAATATTGTAAATGCACAAACAGTAATATCTCCAAATTGCAAGGTGCAATTCTGAAATTTTTTGCTTTTTCCTGCTAATCCTAGCATGATAAAGAAAATTCAAAGAGAGAGAGATGCCAGCTCCTTTCATTCAG
Source organism: Phyllobates terribilis (assembly GCF_046119375.1). NCBI lineage: Eukaryota > Metazoa > Chordata > Amphibia > Anura > Dendrobatidae > Phyllobates > Phyllobates terribilis. The sequence goes on along the minus strand of NW_027365668.1, from coordinate 39,729 downwards.
TCAGTAGCTTCAAACATTTCTGGACGTTTTTCAATGGCAAAAATCAATGAATATTGTAAATGCACAAACAGTAATATCTCCACATTGCAAGGTGCAATTCTGAAATTTTTTGCTTTTTCCTGCTAATCCTAGCATGATAAAGAAGATTCAAAGAGAGTGAGATGCCAGCTCCTTTCATTCAGTCAGTAGCTTCAAACATTTCTGGACGTTTTTCAATGGCAAAAATCAATGAATATTGTAAACGCACAAACAGTAATATCTCCACATTGCAAGGTGCAATTCTGAAATTTTTTGCTTTTTCCTGCTAATCCTAGCATGATAAAGAAGATTCAAAGAGAGTGAGATGCCAGCTCCTTTCATTCAGTCAGTAGCTTCAAACATTTCTGGACGTTTCTCAATGGCAAAAATCAATGAATATTGTAAATGCACAAACAGTAATATCTCCACATTGCAAGGTGCAATTCTGAAATTTTTTGCTTTTTCCTGCTAATCCTAGCATGATAAAGAAGATTCAAAGAGAGTGAGATGCCAGCTCCTTTCATTCAGTCAGTAGCTTCAAACATTTCTGGACGTTTTTCAATGGCAAAAATCAATGAATATTGTAAATGCACAAACAGTAATATCTCCAAATTGCAAGGTGCAATTCTGAAATTTTTTGCTTTTTCCTGCTAATCCTAGCATGATAAAGAAAATTCAAAGAGAGAGAGATGCCAGCTCCTTTCATTCAGTCAGTAGCTTCAAACATTTCTGGACGTTTTTCAATGGCAAAAATCAATGAATATTGTAAATGCACAAACAGTAATATCTCCACATTGCAAGGTGCAATTCTGAAATTTTTTGCTTTTTCCTGCTAATCCTAGCATGATAAAGAAGATTCAAAGAGAGTGAGATGCCAGCTCCTTTCATTCAGTCAGTAGCTTCAAACATTTCTGGACGTTTTTCAATGGCAAAAATCAATGAATATTGTAAACGCACAAACAGTAATATCTCCACATTGCAAGGTGCAATTCTGAAATTTTTTGCTTTTTCCTGCTAATCCTAGCATGATAAAGAAGATTCAAAGAGAGTGAGATGCCAGCTCCTTTCATTCAGTCAGTAGCTTCAAACATTTCTGGACGTTTTTCAATGGCAAAAATCAATGAATATTGTAAATGCACAAACAGTAATATCTCCACATTGCAAGGTGCAATTCTGAAATTTTTTGCTTTTTCCTGCTAATCCTAGCATGATAAAGAAGATTCAAAGAGAGTGAGATGCCAGCTCCTTTCATTCAGTCAGTAGCTTCAAACATTTCTGGTATATGAATAACATGATGTTTTTCAATGGCAAAAATCAATGAATATTGTAAATGCACAAACAGTAATATCTCCACATTGCAAGGTGCAATTCTGAATTTTTTTGCTTTTTCCTGCTAATCCTAGCATGATAAAGAAGATTCAAAGAGAGTGAGATGCCAGCTCCTTTCATTCAGTCAGTAGCTTCAAACATTTCTGGACGTTTTTCAATGGCAAAAATCAATGAATATTGTAAATGCACAAACAGTAATATCTCCACATTGCAAGGTGCAATTCTGAAATTTTTTGCTTTTTCCTGCTAATCCTAGCATGATAAAGAAGATTCAAAGAGAGTGAGATGCCAGCTCCTTTCATTCAGTCAGTAGCTTCAAACATTTCTGGTATATGAATAACATGATGTTTTTCAATGGCAAAAATCAATGAATATTGTAAATGCACAAACAGTAATATCTCCACATTGCAAGGTGCAATTCTGAAATTTTTTGCTTTTTCCTGCTAATCCTAGCATGATAAAGAAGATTCAAAGAGAGTGAGATGCCAGCTCCTTTCATTCAGTCAGTAGCTTCAAACATTTCTGGATGTTTTTCAATGGCAAAAATCAATGAATATTGTAAATGCACAAACAGTAATATCTCCACATTGCAAGGTGCAATTCTGAAATTTTTTGCTTTTTCCTGCTAATCCTAGCATGATAAAGAAGATTCAAAGAGAGTGAGATGCCAGCTCCTTTCATTCAGTCAGTAGCTTCAAACATTTCTGGACGTTTTTCAATGGCAAAAATCAATGAATATTGTAAATGCACAAACAGTAATATCTCCACATTGCAAGGTGCAATTCTGAAATTTTTTGCTTTTTCCTGCTAATCCTAGCATGATAAAGAAGATTCAAAGAGAGTGAGATGCCAGCTACTTTCATTCAGTCAGTAGCTTCAAACATTTCTGGACGTTTTTCAATGGCAAAAATCAATGAATATTGTAAATGCACAAACAGTAATATCTCCAAATTGCAAGGTGCAATTCTGAAATTTTTTGCTTTTTCCTGCTAATCCTAGCATCATAAAGAAAATTCAAAGAGAGTGAGATGCCAGCTCCTTTCATTCAGTCAGTAGCTGCAAACATTTCTGGACGTTTTTCAATGGCAAAAATCAATGAATATTGTAAATGCACAAACAGTAATATCTCCACATTGCAAGGTGCAATTCTGAAATTTTTTGCTTTTTCCTGCTAATCCTAGCATGATAAAGAAGATTCAAAGAGAGTGAGATGCCAGCTCCTTTCATTCAGTCAGTAGCTTCAAACATTTCTGGACGTTTTTCAATGGCAAAAATCAATGAATATTGTAAACGCACAAACAGTAATATCTCCACATTGCAAGGTGCAATTCTGAAATTTTTTGCTTTTTCCTGCTAATCCTAGCATGATAAAGAAGATTCAAAGAGAGTGAGATGCCAGCTCCTTTCATTCAGTCAGTAGCTTCAAACATTTCTGGACGTTTTTCAATGGCAAAAATCAATGAATATTGTAAATTCACAAACAGTAATATCTCCACATTGCAAGGTGCAATTCTGAAATTTTTTGCTTTTTCCTGCTAATCCTAGCATGATAAAGAAGATTCAAAGAGAGTGAGATGCCAGCTCCTTTCATTCAGTCAGTAGCTTCAAACATTTCTGGTATATGAATAACATGATGTTTTTCAATGGCAAAAATCAATGAATATTGTAAATGCACAAACAGTAATATCTCCACATTGCAAGGTGCAATTCTGAATTTTTTTGCTTTTTCCTGCTAATCCTAGCATGATAAAGAAGATTCAAAGAGAGTGAGATGCCAGCTCCTTTCATTCAGTCAGTAGCTTCAAACATTTCTGGACGTTTTTCAATGGCAAAAATCAATGAATATTGTAAATGCACAAACAGTAATATCTCCACATTGCAAGGTGCAATTCTGAAATTTTTTGCTTTTTCCTGCTAATCCTAGCATGATAAAGAAGATTCAAAGAGAGTGAGATGCCAGCTCCTTTCATTCAGTCAGTAGCTTCAAACATTTCTGGTATATGAATAACATGATGTTTTTCAATGGCAAAAATCAATGAATATTGTAAATGCACAAACAGTAATATCTCCACATTGCAAGGTGCAATTCTGAAATTTTTTGCTTTTTCCTGCTAATCCTAGCATGATAAAGAAGATTCAAAGAGAGTGAGATGCCAGCTCCTTTCATTCAGTCAGTAGCTTCAAACATTTCTGGACGTTTTTCAATGGCAAAAATCAATGAATATTGTAAATGCACAAACAGTAATATCTCCACAGTGCAAGGTGCAATTCTGAAATTTTTTGCTTTTTCCTGCTAATCCTAGCATTATAAAGAAGATTCAAAGAGAGTGAGATGCCAGCTCCTTTCATTCAGTCAGTAGCTTCAAACATTTCTGGTATATGAATAACATGATGTTTTTCAAAGGCAAAAATCAATGAATATTGTAAATGCACAAACAGTAATATCTCCACATTGCAAGGTGCAATTCTGAAATTTTTTGCTTTTTCCTGCTAATCCTAGCATGATAAAGAAGATTCAAAGAGAGTGAGATGCCAGCTCCTTTCATTCAGTCAGTAGCTTCAAACATTTCTGGTATATGAATAACATGATGTTTTTCAATGGCAAAAATCAATGAATATTGTAAATGCACAAACAGTAATATCTACACATTGCAAGGTGCAATTCTGAAATTTTTTGCTTTTTCCTGCTAATCCTAGCATGATAAAGAAGATTCAAAGAGAGTGAGATGCCAGCTCCTTTCATTCAGTCAGTAGCTTCAAACATTTCTGGACGTTTTTCAATGGCAAAAATCAATGAATATTGTAAATGCACAAACAGTAATATCTCCACATTGCAAGGTGCAATTCTGAAATTTTTTGCTTTTTCCTGCTAATCCTAGCATGATAAAGAAGATTCAAAGAGAGTGAGATGCCAGCTACTTTCATTCAGTCAGTAGCTTCAAACATTTCTGGACGTTTTTCAATGGCAAAAATCAATGAATATTGTAAATGCACAAACAGTAATATCTCCAAATTGCAAGGTGCAATTCTGAAATTTTTTGCTTTTTCCTGCTAATCCTAGCATCATAAAGAAAATTCAAAGAGAGTGAGATGCCAGCTCCTTTCATTCAGTCAGTAGCTGCAAACATTTCTGGACGTTTTTCAATGGCAAAAATCAATGAATATTGTAAATGCACAAACAGTAATATCTCCACATTGCAAGGTGCAATTCTGAAATTTTTTGCTTTTTCCTGCTAATCCTAGCATGATAAAGAAGATTCAAAGAGAGTGAGATGCCAGCTCCTTTCATTCAGTCAGTAGCTTCAAACATTTCTGGACGTTTTTCAATGGCAAAAATCAATGAATATTGTAAACGCACAAACAGTAATATCTCCACATTGCAAGGTGCAATTCTGAAATTTTTTGCTTTTTCCTGCTAATCCTAGCATGATAAAGAAGATTCAAAGAGAGTGAGATGCCAGCTCCTTTCATTCAGTCAGTAGCTTCAAACATTTCTGGACGTTTTTCAATGGCAAAAATCAATGAATATTGTAAATGCACAAACAGTAATATCTCCACATTGCAAGGTGCAATTCTGAAATTTTTTGCTTTTTCCTGCTAATCCTAGCATGATAAAGAAGATTCAAAGAGAGTGAGATGCCAGCTCCTTTCATTCAGTCAGTAGCTTCAAACATTTCTGGTATATGAATAACATGATGTTTTTCAATGGCAAAAATCAATGAATATTGTAAATGCACAAACAGTAATATCTCCACATTGCAAGGTGCAATTCTGAATTTTTTTGCTTTTTCCTGCTAATCCTAGCATGATAAAGAAGATTCAAAGAGAGTGAGATGCCAGCTCCTTTCATTCAGTCAGTAGCTTCAAACATTTCTGGACGTTTTTCAATGGCAAAAATCAATGAATATTGTAAATGCACAAACAGTAATATCTCCACATTGCAAGGTGCAATTCTGAAATTTTTTGCTTTTTCCTGCTAATCCTAGCATGATAAAGAAGATTCAAAGAGAGTGAGATGCCAGCTCCTTTCATTCAGTCAGTAGCTTCAAACATTTCTGGTATATGAATAACATGATGTTTTTCAATGGCAAAAATCAATGAATATTGTAAATGCACAAACAGTAATATCTCCACATTGCAAGGTGCAATTCTGAAATTTTTTGCTTTTTCCTGCTAATCCTAGCATGATAAAGAAGATTCAAAGAGAGTGAGATGCCAGCTCCTTTCATTCAGTCAGTAGCTTCAAACATTTCTGGACGTTTTTCAATGGCAAAAATCAATGAATATTGTAAATGCACAAACAGTAATATCTCCACATTGCAAGGTGCAATTCTGAAATTTTTTGCTTTTTCCTGCTAATCCTAGCATGATAAAGAAGATTCAAAGAGAGTGAGATGCCAGCTCCTTTCATTCAGTCAGTAGCTTCAAACATTTCTGGTATATGAATAACATGATGTTTTTCAATGGCAAAAATCAATGAATATTGTAAATGCACAAACAGTAATATCTCCACATTGCAAGGTGCAATTCTGAAATTTTTTGCTTTTTCCTGCTAATCCTAGCATGATAAAGAAGATTCAAAGAGAGTGAGATGCCAGCTCCTTTCATTCAGTCAGTAGCTTCAAACATTTCTGGACGTTTTTCAATGGCAAAAATCAATGAATATTGTAAATGCACAAACAGTAATATCTCCAAATTGCAAGGTGCAATTCTGAAATTTTTTGCTTTTTCCTGCTAATCCTAGCATGATAAAGAAAATTCAAAGAGAGAGAGATGCCAGCTCCTTTCATTCAGTCAGTAGCTTCAAACATTTCTGGACGTTTTTCAATGGCAAAAATCAATGAATATTGTAAATGCACAAACAGTAATATCTCCACATTGCAAGGTGCAATTCTGAAATTTTTTGCTTTTTCCTGCTAATCCTAGCATGATAAAGAAGATTCAAAGAGAGTGAGATGCCAGCTCCTTTCATTCAGTCAGTAGCTTCAAACATTTCTGGACGTTTCTCAATGGCAAAAATCAATGAATATTGTAAATGCACAAACAGTAATATCTCCACATTGCAAGGTGCAATTCTGAAATTTTTTGCTTTTTCCTGCTAATCCTAGCATGATAAAGAAGATTCAAAGAGAGTGAGATGCCAGCTCCTTTCATTCAGTCAGTAGCTTCAAACATTTCTGGACGTTTTTCAATGGCAAAAATCAATGAATATTGTAAATGCACAAACAGTAATATCTCCACATTGCAAGGTGCAATTCTGAAATTTTTTGCTTTTTCCTGCTAATCCTAGCATGATAAAGAAGATTCAAAGAGAGTGAGATGCCAGCTCCTTTCATTCAGTCAGTAGCTTCAAACATTTCTGGTATATGAATAACATGATGTTTTTCAATGGCAAAAATCAATGAATATTGTAAATGCACAAACAGTAATATCTCCACATTGCAAGGTGCAATTCTGAATTTTTTTGCTTTTTCCTGCTAATCCTAGCATGATAAAGAAGATTCAAAGAGAGTGAGATGCCAGCTCCTTTCATTCAGTCAGTAGCTTCAAACATTTCTGGACGTTTTTCAATGGCAAAAATCAATGAATATTGTAAATGCACAAACAGTAATATCTCCACATTGCAAGGTGCAATTCTGAAATTTTTTGCTTTTTCCTGCTAATCCTAGCATGATAAAGAAGATTCAAAGAGAGTGAGATGCCAGCTCCTTTCATTCAGTCAGTAGCTTCAAACATTTCTGGTATATGAATAACATGATGTTTTTCAATGGCAAAAATCAATGAATATTGTAAATGCACAAACAGTAATATCTCCACATTGCAAGGTGCAATTCTGAAATTTTTTGCTTTTTCCTGCTAATCCTAGCATGATCAAGAAGATTCAAAGAGAGTGAGATGCCAGCTCCTTTCATTCAGTCAGTAGCTTCAAACATTTCTGGACGTTTTTCAATGGCAAAAATCAATGAATATTGTAAATGCACAAACAGTAATATCTCCACATTGCAAGGTGCAATTCTGAAATTTTTTGCTTTTTCCTGCTAATCCTAGCATGATAAAGAAGATTCAAAGAGAGTGAGATGCCAGCTCCTTTCATTCAGTCAGTAGCTTCAAACATTTCTGGACGTTTTTCAATGGCAAAAATCAATGAATATTGTAAATGCACAAACAGTAATATCTCCACATTGCAAGGTGCAATTCTGAAATTTTTTGCTTTTTCCTGCTAATCCTAGCATGATAAAGAAGATTCAAAGAGAGTGAGATGCCAGCTCCTTTCATTCAGTCAGTAGCTTCAAACATTTCTGGACGTTTTTCAATGGCAAAAATCAATGAATATTGTAAATGCACAAACAGTAATATCTCCAAATTGCAAGGTGCAATTCTGAAATTTTTTGCTTTTTCCTGCTAATCCTAGCATCATAAAGAAAATTCAAAGAGAGTGAGATGCCAGCTCCTTTCATTCAGTCAGTAGCTGCAAACATTTCTGGACGTTTTTCAATGGCAAAAATCAATGAATATTGTAAATGCACAAACAGTAATATCTCCACATTGCAAGGTGCAATTCTGAAATTTTTTGCTTTTTCCTGCTAATCCTAGCATGATAAAGAAGATTCAAAGAGAGTGAGATGCCAGCTCCTTTCATTCAGTCAGTAGCTTCAAACATTTCTGGACATTTTTCAATGGCAAAAATCAATGAATATTGTAAATGCACAAACAGTAATATCTCCAAATTGCAAGGTGCAATTCTGAAATTTTTTGCTTTTTCCTGCTAATCCTAGCATCATAAAGAAAATTCAAAGAGAGTGAGATGCCAGCTCCTTTCATTCAGTCAGTAGCTGCAAACATTTCTGGACGTTTTTCAATGGCAAAAATCAATGAATATTGTAAATGCACAAACAGTAATATCTCCACATTGCAAGGTGCAATTCTGAAATTTTTTGCTTTTTCCTGCTAATCCTAGCATGATAAAGAAGATTCAAAGAGAGTGAGGTGCCAGCTCCTTTCATTCAGTCAGTAGCTTCAAACATTTCTGGACGTTTTTCAATGGCAAAAATCAATGAATATTGTAAATGCACAAACAGTAATATCTCCACATTGCAAGGTGCAATTCTGAAATTTTTTGCTTTTTCCTGCTAATCCTAGCATGATAAAGAAGATTCAAAGAGAGTGAGATGCCAGCTCCTTTCATTCAGTCAGTAGCTTCAAACATTTCTGGTATATGAATAACATGATGTTTTTCAATGGCAAAAATCAATGAATATTGTAAATGCACAAACAGTAATATCTCCACATTGCAAGGTGCAATTCTGAATTTTTTTGCTTTTTCCTGCTAATCCTAGCATGATAAAGAAGATTCAAAGAGAGTGAGATGCCAGCTCCTTTCATTCAGTCAGTAGCTTCAAACATTTCTGGACGTTTTTCAATGGCAAAAATCAATGAATATTGTAAATGCACAAACAGTAATATCTCCACATTGCAAGGTGCAATTCTGAAATTTTTTGCTTTTTCCTGCTAATCCTAGCATGATAAAGAAGATTCAAAGAGAGTGAGATGCCAGCTCCTTTCATTCAGTCAGTAGCTTCAAACATTTCTGGTATATGAATAACATGATGTTTTTCAATGGCAAAAATCAATGAATATTGTAAATGCACAAACAGTAATATCTCCACATTGCAAGGTGCAATTCTGAAATTTTTTGCTTTTTCCTGCTAATCCTAGCATGATAAAGAAGATTCAAAGAGAGTGAGATGCCAGCTCCTTTCATTCAGTCAGTAGCTTCAAACATTTCTGGACGTTTTTCAATGGCAAAAATCAATGAATATTGTAAATGCACAAACAGTAATATCTCCACATTGCAAGGTGCAATTCTGAAATTTTTTGCTTTTTCCTGCTAATCCTAGCATGATAAAGAAGATTCAAAGAGAGTGAGATGCCAGCTCCTTTCATTCAGTCAGTAGCTTCAAACATTTCTGGACGTTTTTCAATGGCAAAAATCAATGAATATTGTAAATGCACAAACAGTAATATCTCCACATTGCAAGGTGCAATTCTGAAATTTTTTGCTTTTTCCTGCTAATCCTAGCATGATAAAGAAGATTCAAAGAGAGTGAGATGCCAGCTCCTTTCATTCAGTCAGTAGCTTCAAACATTTCTGGACGTTTTTCAATGGCAAAAATCAATGAATATTGTAAATGCACAAACAGTAATATCTCCAAATTGCAAGGTGCAATTCTGAAATTTTTTGCTTTTTCCTGCTAATCCTAGCATCATAAAGAAAATTCAAAGAGAGTGAGATGCCAGCTCCTTTCATTCAGTCAGTAGCTGCAAACATTTCTGGACGTTTTTCAATGGCAAAAATCAATGAATATTGTAAATGCACAAACAGTAATATCTCCACATTGCAAGGTGCAATTCTGAAATTTTTTGCTTTTTCCTGCTAATCCTAGCATGATAAAGAAGATTCAAAGAGAGTGAGATGCCAGCTCCTTTCATTCAGTCAGTAGCTTCAAACATTTCTGGACGTTTTTCAATGGCAAAAATCAATGAATATTGTAAACGCACAAACAGTAATATCTCCACATTGCAAGGTGCAATTCTGAAATTTTTTGCTTTTTCCTGCTAATCCTAGCATGATAAAGAAGATTCAAAGAGAGTGAGATGCCAGCTCCTTTCATTCAGTCAGTAGCTTCAAACATTTCTGGACGTTTTTCAATGGCAAAAATCAATGAATATTGTAAATGCACAAACAGTAATATCTCCAAATTGCAAGGTGCAATTCTGAAATTTTTTGCTTTTTCCTGCTAATCCTAGCATGATAAAGAAAATTCAAAGAGAGAGAGATGCCAGCTCCTTTCATTCAGTCAGTAGCTTCAAACATTTCTGGTATATGAATAACATGATGTTTTTCAATGGCAAAAATCAATGAATATTGTAAATGCACAAACAGTAATATCTCCACATTGCAAGGTGCAATTCTGAATTTTTTTGCTTTTTCCTGCTAATCCTAGCATGATAAAGAAGATTCAAAGAGAGTGAGATGCCAGCTCCTTTCATTCAGTCAGTAGCTTCAAACATTTCTGGACGTTTTTCAATGGCAAAAATCAATGAATATTGTAAATGCACAAACAGTAATATCTCCACATTGCAAGGTGCAATTCTGAAATTTTTTGCTTTTTCCTGCTAATCCTAGCATGATAAAGAAGATTCAAAGAGAGTGAGATGCCAGCTCCTTTCATTCAGTCAGTAGCTTCAAACATTTCTGGACGTTTCTCAATGGCAAAAATCAATGAATATTGTAAATGCACAAACAGTAATATCTCCACATTGCAAGGTGCAATTCTGAAATTTTTTGCTTTTTCCTGCTAATCCTAGCATGATAAAGAAGATTCAAAGAGAGTGAGATGCCAGCTCCTTTCATTCAGTCAGTAGCTTCAAACATTTCTGGACGTTTTTCAATGGCAAAAATCAATGAATATTGTAAATGCACAAACAGTAATATCTCCAAATTGCAAGGTGCAATTCTGAAATTTTTTGCTTTTTCCTGCTAATCCTAGCACGATAAAGAAAATTCAAAGAGAGAGAGATGCCAGCTCCTTTCATTCAGTCAGTAGCTTCAAACATTTCTGGACGTTTTTCAATGGCAAAAATCAATGAATATTGTAAATGCACAAACAGTAATATCTCCACATTGCAAGGTGCAATTCTGAAATTTTTTGCTTTTTCCTGCTAATCCTAGCATGATAAAGAAGATTCAAAGAGAGTGAGATGCCAGCTCCTTTCATTCAGTCAGTAGCTTCAAACATTTCTGGACGTTTCTCAATGGCAAAAATCAATGAATATTGTAAATGCACAAACAGTAATATCTCCACATTGCAAGGTGCAATTCTGAAATTTTTTGCTTTTTCCTGCTAATCCTAGCATGATAAAGAAGATTCAAAGAGAGTGAGATGCCAGCTCCTTTCATTCAGTCAGTAGCTTCAAACATTTCTGGACGTTTTTCAATGGCAAAAATCAATGAATATTGTAAATGCACAAACAGTAATATCTCCAAATTGCAAGGTGCAATTCTGAAATTTTTTGCTTTTTCCTGCTAATCCTAGCATGATAAAGAAAATTCAAAGAGAGAGAGATGCCAGCTCCTTTCATTCAGTCAGTAGCTTCAAACATTTCTGGACGTTTTTCAATGGCAAAAATCAATGAATATTGTAAATGCACAAACAGTAATATCTCCACATTGCAAGGTGCAATTCTGAAATTTTTTGCTTTTTCCTGCTAATCCTAGCATGATAAAGAAGATTCAAAGAGAGTGAGATGCCAGCTCCTTTCATTCAGTCAGTAGCTTCAAACATTTCTGGACGTTTCTCAATGGCAAAAATCAATGAATATTGTAAATGCACAAACAGTAATATCTCCACATTGCAAGGTGCAATTCTGAAATTTTTTGCTTTTTCCTGCTAATCCTAGCATGATAAAGAAGATTCAAAGAGAGTGAGATGCCAGCTCCTTTCATTCAGTCAGTAGCTTCAAACATTTCTGGACGTTTTTCAATGGCAAAAATCAATGAATATTGTAAATGCACAAACAGTAATATCTCCAAATTGCAAGGTGCAATTCTGAAATTTTTTGCTTTTTCCTGCTAATCCTAGCATGATAAAGAAAATTCAAAGAGAGAGAGATGCCAGCTCCTTTCATTCAGTCAGTAGCTTCAAACATTTCTGGACGTTTTTCAATGGCAAAAATCAATGAATATTGTAAATGCACAAACAGTAATATCTCCACATTGCAAGGTGCAATTCTGAAATTTTTTGCTTTTTCCTGCTAATCCTAGCATGATAAAGAAGATTCAAAGAGAGTGAGATGCCAGCTCCTTTCATTCAGTCAGTAGCTTCAAACATTTCTGGACGTTTTTCAATGGCAAAAATCAATGAATATTGTAAACGCACAAACAGTAATATCTCCACATTGCAAGGTGCAATTCTGAAATTTTTTGCTTTTTCCTGCTAATCCTAGCATGATAAAGAAGATTCAAAGAGAGTGAGATGCCAGCTCCTTTCATTCAGTCAGTAGCTTCAAACATTTCTGGACGTTTCTCAATGGCAAAAATCAATGAATATTGTAAATGCACAAACAGTAATATCTCCACATTGCAAGGTGCAATTCTGAAATTTTTTGCTTTTTCCTGCTAATCCTAGCATGATAAAGAAGATTCAAAGAGAGTGAGATGCCAGCTCCTTTCATTCAGTCAGTAGCTTCAAACATTTCTGGACGTTTTTCAATGGCAAAAATCAATGAATATTGTAAATGCACAAACAGTAATATCTCCAAATTGCAAGGTGCAATTCTGAAATTTTTTGCTTTTTCCTGCTAATCCTAGCATGATAAAGAAAATTCAAAGAGAGAGAGATGCCAGCTCCTTTCATTCAGTCAGTAGCTTCAAACATTTCTGGACGTTTTTCAATGGCAAAAATCAATGAATATTGTAAATGCACAAACAGTAATATCTCCACATTGCAAGGTGCAATTCTGAAATTTTTTGCTTTTTCCTGCTAATCCTAGCATGATAAAGAAGATTCAAAGAGAGTGAGATGCCAGCTCCTTTCATTCAGTCAGTAGCTTCAAACATTTCTGGACGTTTTTCAATGGCAAAAATCAATGAATATTGTAAACGCACAAACAGTAATATCTCCACATTGCAAGGTGCAATTCTGAAATTTTTTGCTTTTTCCTGCTAATCCTAGCATGATAAAGAAGATTCAAAGAGAGTGAGATGCCAGCTCCTTTCATTCAGTCAGTAGCTTCAAACATTTCTGGACGTTTTTCAATGGCAAAAATCAATGAATATTGTAAATGCACAAACAGTAATATCTCCACATTGCAAGGTGCAATTCTGAAATTTTTTGCTTTTTCCTGCTAATCCTAGCATGATAAAGAAGATTCAAAGAGAGTGAGATGCCAGCTCCTTTCATTCAGTCAGTAGCTTCAAACATTTCTGGTATATGAATAACATGATGTTTTTCAATGGCAAAAATCAATGAATATTGTAAATGCACAAACAGTAATATCTCCACATTGCAAGGTGCAATTCTGAATTTTTTTGCTTTTTCCTGCTAATCCTAGCATGATAAAGAAGATTCAAAGAGAGTGAGATGCCAGCTCCTTTCATTCAGTCAGTAGCTTCAAACATTTCTGGACGTTTTTCAATGGCAAAAATCAATGAATATTGTAAATGCACAAACAGTAATATCTCCACATTGCAAGGTGCAATTCTGAAAATTTTGCTTTTTCCTGCTAATCCTAGCATGATAAAGAAGATTCAAAGAGAGTGAGATGCCAGCTCCTTTCAATCAGTCAGTAGCTTCAAACATTTCTGGTATATGAATAACATGATGTTTTTCAATGGCAAAAATCAATGAATATTGTAAATGCACAAACAGTAATATCTCCACATTGCAAGGTGCAATTCTGAAATTTTTTGCTTTTTCCTGCTAATCCTAGCATGATAAAGAAGATTCAAAGAGAGTGAGATGCCAGCTCCTTTCATTCAGTCAGTAGCTTCAAACATTTCTGGACGTTTTTCAATGGCAAAAATCAATGAATATTGTAAATGCACAAACAGTAATATCTCCACATTGCAAGGTGCAATTCTGAAATTTTTTGCTTTTTCCTGCTAATCCTAGCATGATAAAGAAGATTCAAAGAGAGTGAGATGCCAGCTCCTTTCATTCAGTCAGTAGCTTCAAACATTTCTGGACGTTTTTCAATGGCAAAAATCAATGAATATTGTAAATGCACAAACAGTAATATCTCCACATTGCAAGGTGCAATTCTGAAATTTTTTGCTTTTTCCTGCTAATCCTAGCATGATAAAGAAGATTCAAAGAGAGTGAGATGCCAGCTCCTTTCATTCAGTCAGTAGCTTCAAACATTTCTGGACGTTTTTCAATGGCAAAAATCAATGAATATTGTAAATGCACAAACAGTAATATCTCCAAATTGCAAGGTGCAATTCTGAAATTTTTTGCTTTTTCCTGCTAATCCTAGCATCATAAAGAAAATTCAAAGAGAGTGAGATGCCAGCTCCTTTCATTCAGTCAGTAGCTGCAAACATTTCTGGACGTTTTTCAATGGCAAAAATCAATGAATATTGTAAATGCACAAACAGTAATATCTCCACATTGCAAGGTGCAATTCTGAAATTTTTTGCTTTTTCCTGCTAATCCTAGCATGATAAAGAAGATTCAAAGAGAGTGAGATGCCAGCTCCTTTCATTCAGTCAGTAGCTTCAAACATTTCTGGACGTTTTTCAATGGCAAAAATCAATGAATATTGTAAACGCACAAACAGTAATATCTCCACATTGCAAGGTGCAATTCTGAAATTTTTTGCTTTTTCCTGCTAATCCTAGCATGATAAAGAAGATTCAAAGAGAGTGAGATGCCAGCTCCTTTCATTCAGTCAGTAGCTTCAAACATTTCTGGACGTTTTTCAATGGCAAAAATCAATGAATATTGTAAATGCACAAACAGTAATATCTCCACATTGCAAGGTTCAATTCTGAAATTTTTTGCTTTTTCCTGCTAATCCTAGCATGATAAAGAAGATTCAAAGAGAGTGAGATGCCAGCTCCTTTCATTCAGTCAGTAGCTTCAAACATTTCCGGTATATGAATAACATGATGTTTTTCAATGGCAAAAATCAATGAATATTGTAAATGCACAAACAGTACTATCTCCACATTGCAAGGTGCAATTCTGAATTTTTTTGCTTTTTCCTGCTAATCCTAGCATGATAAAGAAGATTCAAAGAGAGTGAGATGCCAGCTCCTTTCATTCAGTCAGTAGCTTCAAACATTTCTGGACGTTTTTCAATGGCAAAAATCAATGAATATTGTAAATGCACAAACAGTAATATCTCCACATTGCAAGGTGCAATTCTGAAATTTTTTGCTTTTTCCTGCTAATCCTAGCATGATAAAGAAGATTCAAAGAGAGTGAGATGCCAGCTCCTTTCATTCAGTCAGTAGCTTCAAACATTTCTGGTATATGAATAACATGATGTTTTTCAATGGCAAAAATCAATGAATATTGTAAATGCACAAACAGTAATATCTCCACATTGCAAGGTGCAATTCTGAAATTTTTTGCTTTTTCCTGCTAATCCTAGCATGATAAAGAAGATTCAAAGAGAGTGAGATGCCAGCTCCTTTCATTCAGTCAGTAGCTTCAAACATTTCTGGACGTTTTTCAATGGCAAAAATCAATGAATATTGTAAATGCACAAACAGTAATATCTCCACATTGCCAGGTGCAATTCTGAAATTTTTTGCTTTTTCCTGCTAATCCTAGCATTATAAAGAAGATTCAAAGAGAGTGAGATGCCAGCTCCTTTCATTCAGTCAGTAGCTTCAAACATTTCTGGTATATGAATAACATGATGTTTTTCAAAGGCAAAAATCAATGAATATTGTAAATGCACAAACAGTAATATCTCCACATTGCAAGGTGCAATTCTGAATTTTTTTGCTTTTTCCTGCTAATCCTAGCATGATAAAGAAGATTCAAAGAGAGTGAGATGCCAGCTCCTTTCATTCAGTCAGTAGCTTCAAACATTTCTGGTATATGAATAACATGATGTTTTTCAATGGCAAAAATCAATGAATATTGTAAATGCACAAACAGTAATATCTACACATTGCAAGGTGCAATTCTGAAATTTTTTGCTTTTTCCTGCTAATCCTAGCATGATAAAGAAGATTCAAAGAGAGTGCGATGCCAGCTCCTTTCATTCAGTCAGTAGCTTCAAACATTTCTGGACGTTTTTCAATGGCAAAAATCAATGAATATTGTAAACACACAAACAGTAATATCTCCACATTGCAAGGTGCAATTCTGAAATTTTTTGCTTTTTCCTGCTAATCCTAGCATGATAAAGAAGATTCAAAGAGAGTGAGATGCCAGCTCCTTTCATTCAGTCAGTAGCTTCAAACATTTCTGGACGTTTTTCAATGGCAAAAATCAATGAATATTGTAAATGCACAAACAGTAATATCTCCACATTGCAAGGTGCAATTCTGAAATTTTTTGCTTTTTCCTGCTAATCCTAGCATGATAAAGAAGATTCAAAGAGAGTGAGATGCCAGCTCCTTTCATTCAGTCAGTAGCTTCAAACATTTCTGGTATATGAATAACATGATGTTTTTCAATGGCAAAAATCAATGAATATTGTAAATGCACAAACAGTAATATCTCCACATTGCAAGGTGCAATTCTGAATTTTTTTGCTTTTTCCTGCTAATCCTAGCATGATAAAGAAGATTCAAAGAGAGTGAGATGCCAGCTCCTTTCATTCAGTCAGTAGCTTCAAACATTTCTGGACGTTTTTCAATGGCAAAAATCAATGAATATTGTAAATGCACAAACAGTAATATCTCCACATTGCAAGGTGCAATTCTGAAATTTTTTGCTTTTTCCTGCTAATCCTAGCATGATAAAGAAGATTCAAAGAGAGTGAGATGCCAGCTCCTTTCATTCAGTCAGTAGCTTCAAACATTTCTGGTATATGAATAACATGATGTTTTTCAATGGCAAAAATCAATGAATATTGTAAATGCACAAACAGTAATATCTCCACATTGCAAGGTGCAATTCTGAAATTTTTTGCTTTTTCCTGCTAATCCTAGCATGATAAAGAAGATTCAAAGAGAGTGAGATGCCTGCTCCTTTCATTCAGTCAGTAGCTTCAAACATTTCTGGACGTTTTTCAATGGCAAAAATCAATGAATATTGTAAATGCACAAACAGTAATATCTCCACATTGCAAGGTGCAATTCTGAAATTTTTTGCTTTTTCCTGCTAATCCTAGCATTATAAAGAAGATTCAAAGAGAGTGAGATGCCAGCTCCTTTCATTCAGTCAGTAGCTTCAAACATTTCTGGTATATGAATAACATGATGTTTTTCAAAGGCAAAAATCAATGAATATTGTAAATGCACAAACAGTAATATCTCCACATTGCAAGGTGCAATTCTGAAATTTTTTGCTTTTTCCTGCTAATCCTAGCATGATAAAGAAGATTCAAAGAGAGTGAGATGCCAGCTCCTTTCATTCAGTCAGTAGCTTCAAACATTTCTGGTATATGAATAACATGATGTTTTTCAATGGCAAAAATCAATGAATATTGTAAATTCACAAACAGTAATATCTACACATTGCAAGGTGCAATTCTGAAATTTTTTGCTTTTTCCTGCTAATCCTAGCATGATAAAGAAGATTCAAAGAGAGTGCGATGCCAGCTCCTTTCATTCAGTCAGTAGCTTCAAACATTTCTGGACGTTTTTCAATGGCAAAAATCAATGAATATTATAAATGCACAAACAGTAATATCTCCACATTGCAAGGTGCAATTCTGAAATTTTTTGCTTTTTCCTGCTAATCCTAGCATTATAAAGAAGATTCAAAGAGAGTGAGATGCCAGCTCCTTTCATTCAGTCAGTAGCTTCAAACATTTCTGGTATATGAATAACATGATGTTTTTCAATGGCAAAAATCAATGAATATTGTAAATGCACAAACAGTAATATCTCCACATTGCAAGGTGCAATTCTGAAATTTTTTGCTTTTTCCTGCTAATCCTAGCATGATAAAGAAAATTCAAAGAGAGTGAGATGCCAGCTCCTTTCATTCAGTCAGTAGCTTCAAACATTTCTGGACGTTTTTCAATGGCAAAAATCAATGAATATTGTAAATGCACAAACAGTAATATCTCCACATTGCAAGGTGCAATTCTGAAATTTTTTGCTTTTTCCTGCTAATCTTAGCATGATAAAGAAGATTCAAAGAGAGTGAGATGCCAGCTCCTTTCATTCAGTCAGTAGCTTCAAACATTTCTGGTATATGAATAACATGATGTTTTTCAAAGGCAAAAATCAATGAATATTGTAAATGCACAAACAGTAATATCTCCACATTGCAAAGTGCAATTCTGAATTTTTTTGCTTTTTCCTGCTAATCCTAGCATGATAAAGAAGATTCAAAGAGAGTGAGATGCCAGCTCCTTTCATTCAGTCAGTAGCTTCAAACATTTCTGGTATATGAATAACATGATGTTTTTCAATGGCAAAAATCAATGAATATTGTAAATGCACAAACAGTAATATCTCCACATTGCAAGGTGCAATTCTGAATTTTTTTGCTTTTTCCTGCTAATCCTAGCATGATAAAGAAGATTCAAAGAGAGTGAGATGCCAGCTCCTTTCATTCAGTCAGTAGCTTCAAACATTTCTGGTATATGAATAACATGATGTTTTTCAATGGCAAAAATCAATGAATATTGTAAATGCACAAACAGTAATATCTCCACATTGCAAGGTGCAATTCTGAATTTTTTTGCTTTTTCCTGCTAATCCTAGCATGATAAAGAAGATTCAAAGAGAGTGAGATGCCAGCTCCTTTCATTCAGTCAGTAGCTTCAAACATTTCTGGACGTTTTTCAATGGCAAAAATCAATGAATATTATAAATGCACAAACAGTAATATCTCCACATTGCAAGGTGCAATTCTGAAATTTTTTGCTTTTTCCTGCTAATCCTAGCATTATAAAGAAGATTCAAAGAGAGTGAGATGCCAGCTCCTTTCATTCAGTCAGTAGCTTCAAACATTTCTGGTATATGAATAACATGATGTTTTTCAATGGCAAAAATCAATGAATATTGTAAATGCACAAACAGTAATATCTCCACATTGCAAGGTGCAATTCTGAAATTTTTTGCTTTTTCCTGCTAATCCTAGCATGATAAAGAAAATTCAAAGAGAGTGAGATGCCAGCTCCTTTCATTCAGTCAGTAGCTTCAAACATTTCTGGACGTTTTTCAATGGCAAAAATCAATGAATATTGTAAATGCACAAACAGTAATATCTCCACATTGCAAGGTGCAATTCTGAAATTTTTTGCTTTTTCCTGCTAATCTTAGCATGATAAAGAAGATTCAAAGAGAGTGAGATGCCAGCTCCTTTCATTCAGTCAGTAGCTTCAAACATTTCTGGTATATGAATAACATGATGTTTTTCAAAGGCAAAAATCAATGAATATTGTAAATGCACAAACAGTAATATCTCCACATTGCAAAGTGCAATTCTGAATTTTTTTGCTTTTTCCTGCTAATCCTAGCATGATAAAGAAGATTCAAAGAGAGTGAGATGCCAGCTCCTTTCATTCAGTCAGTAGCTTCAAACATTTCTGGTATATGAATAACATGATGTTTTTCAATGGCAAAAATCAATGAATATTGTAAATGCACAAACAGTAATATCTCCACATTGCAAGGTGCAATTCTGAATTTTTTTGCTTTTTCCTGCTAATCCTAGCATGATAAAGAAGATTCAAAGAGAGTGAGATGCCAGCTCCTTTCATTCAGTCAGTAGCTTCAAACATTTCTGGTATATGAATAACATGATGTTTTTCAATGGCAAAAATCAATGAATATTGTAAATGCACAAACAGTAATATCTCCACATTGCAAGGTGCAATTCTGAATTTTTTTGCTTTTTCCTGCTAATCCTAGCATGATAAAGAAGATTCAAAGAGAGTGAGATGCCAGCTCCTTTCATTCAGTCAGTAGCTTCAAACATTTCTGGACGTTTTTCAATGGCAAAAATCAATGAATATTGTAAATGCACAAACAGTAATATCTCCACATTGCAAGGTGCAATTCTGAAATTTTTTGCTTTTTCCTGCTAATCCTAGCATGATAAAGAAGATTCAAAGAGAGTGAGATGCCAGCTCCTTTCATTCAGTCAGTAGCTTCAAACATTTCTGGACGTTTTTCAATGGCAAAAATCAATGAATATTGTAAATGCACAAACAGTAATATCTCCAAATTGCAAGGTGCAATTCTGAAATTTTTTGCTTTTTCCTGCTAATCCTAGCATGATAAAGAAAATTCAAAGAGAGTGAGATGCCAGCTCCTTTCATTCAGTCAGTAGCTTCAAACATTTCTGGACGTTTTTCAATGGCAAAAATCAATGAATATTGTAAATGCACAAACAGTAATATCTCCACATTGCAAGGTGCAATTCTGAAATTTTTTGCTTTTTCCTGCTAATCCTAGCATGATAAAGAAGATTCAAAGAGAGTGAGATGCCAGCTCCTTTCATTCAGTCAGTAGCTTCAAACATTTCTGTATGTTTTTCAATGGCAAAAATCAATGAATATTGTAAATGCACAAACAGTAATATCTCCACATTGCAAGGTGCAATTCTGAAATTTTTTGCTTTTTCCTGCTAATCCTAGCATGATAAAGAAGATTCAAAGTGAGTGAGATGCCAGCTCCTTTCATTCAGTCAGTAGCTTCAAACATTTCTGGTATATGAATAACATGATGTTTTTCAATGGCAAAAATCAATGAATATTGTAAATGCACAAACAGTAATATCTCCACATTGCAAGGTGCAATTCTGAAATTTTTTGCTTTTTCCTGCTAATCCTAGCATGATAAAGAAGATTCAAAGAGAGTGAGATGCCAGCTCCTTTCATTCAGTCAGTAGCTTCAAACATTTCTGGTATATGAATAACATGATGTTTTTCAATGGCAAAAATCAATGAATATTGTAAATGCACAAACAGTAATATCTACACATTGCAAGGTGCAATTCTGAAATTTTTTGCTTTTTCCTGCTAATCCTAGCATGATAAAGAAGATTCAAAGAGAGTGCGATGCCAGCTCCTTTCATTCAGTCAGTAGCTTCAAACATTTCTGGACGTTTTTCAATGGCAAAAATCAATGAATATTATAAATGCACAAACAGTAATATCTCCTCATTGCAAGGTGCAATTCTGAAATTTTTTGCTTTTTCCTGCTAATCCTAGCATGATAAAGAAGATTCAAAGAGAGTGAGATGCCAGCTCCTTTCATTAAGTCAGTAGCTTCAAACATTTCTGGTATATGAATAACATGATGTTTTTCAATGGCAAAAATCAATGAATATTGTAAATGCACAAACAGTAATATCTCCACATTGCAAGGTGCAATTCTGAAATTTTTTGCTTTTTCCTGCTAATCCTAGCATGATAAAGAAGATTCAAAGAGAGTGAGATGCCAGCTCCTTTCATTCAGTCAGTAGCATCAAACATTTCTGGTATATGAATAACATGATGTTTTTCAATGGCAAAAATCAATGAATATTGTAAATGCACAAACAGTAATATCTCCACATTGCAAGGTGCAATTCTGAAATTTTTTGCTTTTTCCTGCTAATCCTAGCATGATAAAGAAGATTCAAAGAGAGTGAGATGCCAGCTCCTTTCATTCAGTCAGTAGCTTCAAACATTTCTGGACGTTTTTCAATGGCAAAAATCAATGAATATTGTAAATGCACAAACAGTAATATCTCCACATTGCAAGGTGCAATTCTGAAATTTTTTGCTTTTTCCTGCTAATCCTAGCATGATAAAGAAGATTCAAAGAGAGTGAGATGCCAGCTCCTTTCATTCAGTCAGTAGCTTCAAACATTTCTGGTATATGAATAACATGATGTTTTTCAAAGGCAAAAATCAATGAATATTGTAAATGCACAAACAGTAATATCTCCACATTGCAAAGTGCAATTCTGATTTTTTTTGCTTTTTCCTGCTAATCCTAGCATGATAAAGAAGATTCAAAGAGAGTGAGATGCCAGCTCCTTTCATTCAGTCAGTAGCTTCAAACATTTCTGGTATATGAATAACATGATGTTTTTCAAGGGCAAAAATCAATGAATATTGTAAATGCACAAACAGTAATATCTCCACATTGCAAGGTGCAATTCTGAAATTTTTTGCTTTTTCCTGCTAATCCTAGCATGATAAAGAAGATTCAAAGAGAGTGAGATGCCAGCTCCTTTCATTCAGTCAGTAGCTTCAAACATTTCTGGACGTTTTTCAATGGCAAAAATCAATGAATATTGTAAATGCACAAACAGTAATATCTCCAAATTGCAAGGTGCAATTCTGAAATTTTTTGCTTTTTCCTGCTAATCCTAGCATGATAAAGAAAATTCAAAGAGAGTGAGATGCCAGCTCCTTTCATTCAGTCAGTAGCTTCAAACATTTCTGGACGTTTTTCAATGGCAAAAATCAATGAATATTGTAAATGCACAAACAGTAATATCTCCACATTGCAAGGTGCAATTCTGAAATTTTTTGCTTTTTCCTGCTAATCCTAGCATGATAAAGAAGATTCAAAGAGAGTGAGATGCCAGCTCCTTTCATTCAGTCAGTAGCTTCAAACATTTCTGTATGTTTTTCAATGGCAAAAATCAATGAATATTGTAAATGCACAAACAGTAATATCTCCACATTGCAAGGTGCAATTCTGAAATTTTTTGCTTTTTCCTGCTAATCCTAGCATGATAAAGAAGATTCAAAGTGAGTGAGATGCCAGCTCCTTTCATTCAGTCAGTAGCTTCAAACATTTCTGGTATATGAATAACATGATGTTTTTCAATGGCAAAAATCAATGAATATTGTAAATGCACAAACAGTAATATCTCCACATTGCAAGGTGCAATTCTGAAATTTTTTGCTTTTTCCTGCTAATCCTAGCATGATAAAGAAGATTCAAAGAGAGTGAGATGCCAGCTCCTTTCATTCAGTCAGTAGCTTCAAACATTTCTGGTATATGAATAACATGATGTTTTTCAATGGCAAAAATCAATGAATATTGTAAATGCACAAACAGTAATATCTACACATTGCAAGGTGCAATTCTGAAATTTTTTGCTTTTTCCTGCTAATCCTAGCATGATAAAGAAGATTCAAAGAGAGTGCGATGCCAGCTCCTTTCATTCAGTCAGTAGCTTCAAACATTTCTGGACGTTTTTCAATGGCAAAAATCAATGAATATTATAAATGCACAAACAGTAATATCTCCTCATTGCAAGGTGCAATTCTGAAATTTTTTGCTTTTTCCTGCTAATCCTAGCATGATAAAGAAGATTCAAAGAGAGTGAGATGCCAGCTCCTTTCATTAAGTCAGTAGCTTCAAACATTTCTGGTATATGAATAACATGATGTTTTTCAATGGCAAAAATCAATGAATATTGTAAATGCACAAACAGTAATATCTCCACATTGCAAGGTGCAATTCTGAAATTTTTTGCTTTTTCCTGCTAATCCTAGCATGATAAAGAAGATTCAAAGAGAGTGAGATGCCAGCTCCTTTCATTCAGTCAGTAGCATCAAACATTTCTGGTATATGAATAACATGATGTTTTTCAATGGCAAAAATCAATGAATATTGTAAATGCACAAACAGTAATATCTCCACATTGCAAGGTGCAATTCTGAAATTTTTTGCTTTTTCCTGCTAATCCTAGCATGATAAAGAAGATTCAAAGAGAGTGAGATGCCAGCTCCTTTCATTCAGTCAGTAGCTTCAAACATTTCTGGACGTTTTTCAATGGCAAAAATCAATGAATATTGTAAATGCACAAACAGTAATATCTCCACATTGCAAGGTGCAATTCTGAAATTTTTTGCTTTTTCCTGCTAATCCTAGCATGATAAAGAAGATTCAAAGAGAGTGAGATGCCAGCTCCTTTCATTCAGTCAGTAGCTTCAAACATTTCTGGTATATGAATAACATGATGTTTTTCAAAGGCAAAAATCAATGAATATTGTAAATGCACAAACAGTAATATCTCCACATTGCAAAGTGCAATTCTGATTTTTTTTGCTTTTTCCTGCTAATCCTAGCATGATAAAGAAGATTCAAAGAGAGTGAGATGCCAGCTCCTTTCATTCAGTCAGTAGCTTCAAACATTTCTGGTATATGAATAACATGATGTTTTTCAAGGGCAAAAATCAATGAATATTGTAAATGCACAAACAGTAATATCTCCACATTGCAAGGTGCAATTCTGAATTTTTTTGCTTTTTCCTGCTAATCCTAGCATGATAAAGAAGATTCAAAGAGAGTGAGATGCCAGCTCCTTTCATTCAGTCAGTAGCTTCAAACATTTCTGGACGTTTTTCAATGGCAAAAATCAATGAATATTGTAAATGCACAAACAGTAATATCTCCACATTGCAAGGTGCAATTCTGAAATTTTTTGCTTTTTCCTGCTAATCCTAGCATGATAAAGAAGATTCAAAGAGAGTGAGATGCCAGCTCCTTTCATTCAGTCAGTAGCTTCAAACATTTCTGGTATATGAATAACATGATGTTTTTCAATGGCAAAAATCAATGAATATTGTAAATGCACAAACAGTAATATCTCCACATTGCAAGGTGCAATTCTGAAATTTTTTGCTTTTTCCTGCTAATCCTAGCATAATAAAGAAGATTCAAAGAGAGTGAGATGCCAGCTCCTTTCATTCAGTCAGTAGCTTCAAACATTTCTGGACGTTTTTCAATGGCAAAAATCAATGAATATTGTAAATGCACAAACAGTAATATCTCCACATTGCAAGGTGCAATTCTGAAATTTTTTGCTTTTTCCTGCTAATCCTAGCATGATAAAGAAGATTCAAAGAGAGTGAGATGCCAGCTCCTTTCATTCAGTCAGTAGCTTCAAACATTTCTGGACGTTTTTCAATGGCAAAAATCAATGAATATTGTAAATGCACAAACAGTAATATCTCCAAATTGCAAGGTGCAATTCTGAAATTTTTTGCTTTTTCCTGCTAATCCTAGCATGATAAAGAAAATTCAAAGAGAGTGAGATGCCAGCTCCTTTCATTCAGTCAGTAGCTTCAAACATTTCTGGACGTTTTTCAATGGCAAAAATCAATGAATATTGTAAATGCACAAACAGTAATATCTCCACATTGCAAGGTGCAATTCTGAAATTTTTTGCTTTTTCCTGCTAATCCTAGCATGATAAAGAAGATTCAAAGAGAGTGAGATGCCAGCTCCTTTCATTCAGTCAGTAGCTTCAAACATTTCTGGTATATGAATAACATGATGTTTTTCAATGGCAAAAATCAATGAATATTGTAAATGCACAAACAGTAATATCTCCACATTGCAAGGTGCAATTCTGAAATTTTTTGCTTTTTCCTGCTAATCCTAGCATGATAAAGAAGATTCAAAGAGAGTGAGATGCCAGCTCCTTTCATTCAGTCAGTAGCTTCAAACATTTCTGTATGTTTTTCAATGGCAAAAATCAATGAATATTGTAAATGCACAAACAGTAATATCTCCACATTGCAAGGTGCAATTCTGAAATTTTTTGCTTTTTCCTGCTAATCCTAGCATGATAAAGAAGATTCAAAGAGAGTGAGATGCCAGCTCCTTTCATTCAGTCAGGCGCTTCAAACATTTCTGGTATATGAATAACATGATGTTTTTCAATGGCAAAAATCAATGAATATTGTAAATGCACAAACAGTAATATCTCCACATTGCAAGGTGCAATTCTGAAATTTTTTTGCTTTTTCCTGCTAATCCTAGCATGATAAAGAAGATTCAAAGAGAGTGAGATGCCAGCTCCTTTCATTCATTCAGTAGCTTCAAACATTTCTGGACGTTTTTCAATGGCAAAAATCAATGAATATTGTAAATGCACAAACAGTAATATCTCCACATTGCAAGGTGAAATTCTGAAATTTTTTGCTTTTTCCTGCTAATCCTAGCATGATAAAGAAGATTCAAAGAGAGTGAGATGCCAGCTCCTTTCATTCAGTCAGTAGCTTCAAACACTTCTGGTATATGAATAACATGATGTTTTTCAATGGCAAAAATCAATGAATATTGTAAATGCACAAACAGTAATATCTCCACATTGCAAGGTGCAATTCTGAAATTTTTTGCTTTTTCCTGCTAATCCTAGCATGATAAAGAAAATTCAAAGAGAGTGAGATGCCAGCTCCTTTCATTCAGTCAGTAGCTTCAAACATTTCTGGACGTTTTTCAATGGCAAAAATCAATGAATATTGTAAATGCACAAACAGTAATATCTCCACATTGCAAGGTGCAATTCTGAAATTTTTTGCTTTTTCCTGCTAATCCTAGCATGATAAAGAAGATTCAAAGAGAGTGAGATGCCAGCTCCTTTCATTCAGTCAGTAGCTTCAAACATTTCTGGTATATGAATAACATGATGTTTTTCAATGGCAAAAATCAATGAATATTGTGAATGCACAAACAGTAATTATCTCCACATTGCAAGGTGCAATTCTGAAATTTTTTGCTTTTTCCTGCTAATCCTAGCATGATAAAGAAGATTCAAAGAGAGTGAGATGCCAGCTCCTTTCATTCAGTCAGTAGCTTCAAACATTTCTGGACGTTTTTCAATGGCAAAAATCAATGAATATTGTAAATGCACAAACAGTAATATCTCCACATTGCAAGGTGCAATTCTGAAATTTTTTGCTTTTTCCTGCTAATCCTAGCATGATAAAGAAGATTCAAAGAGAGTGAGATGCCAGCTCCTTTCATTCAGTCAGTAGCTTCAAACATTTCTGGTATATGAATAACATGATGTTTTTCAAAGGCAAAAATCAATGAATATTGTAAATGCACAAACAGTAATATCTCGACATTGCAAAGTGCAATTCTGAAATTTTTTGCTTTTTCCTGCTAATCCTAGCATGATAAAGAAGATTCAAAGAGAGTGAGATGCCAGCTCCTTTCATTCAGTCAGGAGCTTCAAACATTTCTGGTATATGAATAACATGATGTTTTTCAATGGCAAAAATCAATGAATATTGTAAATGCACAAACAGTAATATCTCCACATTGTAAGGTGCAATTCTGAAATTTTTTGCTTTTTCCTGCTAATCCTAGCATGATAAAGAAGATTCAAAGAGAGTGAGATGCCAGCTCCTTTCATTCAGTCAGTAGCTTCAAACATTTCTGGACGTTTTTCAATGGCAAAAATCAATGAATATTGTAAATGCACAAACAGTAATATCTCCACATTGCAAGGTGCAATTCTGAAATTTTTAGCTTTTTCCTGCTAATCCTAGCATGATAAAGAAGATTCAAAGAGAGTGAGATGCCAGCTCCTTTCATTCAGTCAGTAGCTTCAAACATTTCTGGTATATGAATAACATGATGTTTTTCAATGGCAAAAATCAATGAATATTGTAAATGCACAAACAGTAATATCTCCACATTGCAAGGTGCAATTCTGAAATTTTTTGCTTTTTCCTGCTAATCCTAGCATGATAAAGAAGATTCAAAGAGAGTGAGATGCCAGCTCCTTTCATTCAGTCAGTAGCTTCAAACATTTCTGGACGTTTTTCAATGGCAAAAATCAATGAATATTGTAAATGCACAAACAGTAATATCTCCACATTGCAAGGTGCAATTCTGAAATTTTTTGCTTTTTCCTGCTAATCCTAGCATGATAAAGAAGATTCAAAGAGAGTGAGATGCCAGCTCCTTTCATTCAGTCAGTAGCTTCAAACATTTCTGGACGTTTTTCAATGGCAAAAATCAATGAATATTGTAAATGCACAAACAGTAATATCTCCAAATTGCAAGGTGCAATTCTGAAATTTTTTGCTTTTTCCTGCTAAACCTAGCATGATAAAGAAAATTCAAAGAGAGTGAGATGCCAGCTCCTTTCATTCAGTCAGTAGCTTCAAACATTTCTGGACGTTTTTCAATGGCAAAAATCAATGAATATTGTAAATGCACAAACAGTAATATCTCCACATTGCAAGGTGCAATTCTGAAATTTTTTGCTTTTTCCTGCTAATCCTAGCATGATAAAGAAGATTCAAAGAGAGTGAGATGCCAGCTCCTTTCATTCAGTCAGTAGCTTCAAACATTTCTGGTATATGAATAACATGATGTTTTTCAATGGCAAAAATCAATGAATATTGTAAATGCACAAACAGTAATATCTCCACATTGCAAGGTGCAATTCTGAAATTTTTTGCTTTTTCCTGCTAATCCTAGCATGATAAAGGAGATTCAAAGAGAGTGAGATGCCAGCTCCTTTCATTCAGTCAGTAGCTTCAAACATTTCTGGACGTTTTTCAATGGCAAAAATCAATGAATATTGTAAATGCACAAACAGTAATATCTCCACATTGCAAGGTGCAATTCTGAAATTTTTTGCTTTTTCCTGCTAATCCTAGCATGATAAAGAAGATTCAAAGAGAGTGAGATGCCAGCTCCTTTCATTCAGTCAGTAGCTTCAAACATTTCTGGTATATGAATAACATGATGTTTTTCAATTGCAAAAATCAATGAATATTGTAAATGCACAAACAGTAATATCTCCACATTGCAAGGTGCAATTCTGAAATTTTTTGCTTTTTCCTGCTAATCATAGCATGATAAAGAAGATTCAAAGAGAGTGAGATGCCAGCTCCTTTCATTCAGTCAGTAGCTTCAAACATTTCTGGACGTTTTTCAATGGCAAAAATCAATGAATATTGTAAATGCACAAACAGTAATATCTCCACATTGCAAGGTGCAATTCTGAAATTTTTTGCTTTTTCCTGCTAATCCTAGCATGATAAAGAAGATTCAAAGAGAGTGAGATGCCAGCTCCTTTCATTCAGTCAGTAGCTTCAAACATTTCTGGTATATGAATAACATGATATTTTTCAATGGCAAAAATCAATGAATATTGTAAATGCACAAACAGTAATATCTCCACATTGCAAGGTGCAATTCTGAAATTTTTTTCTTTTTCCTGCTAATCCTAGCATGATAAAGAAGATTCAAAGAGAGTGAGATGCCAGCTCCTTTCATTCAGTCAGTAGCTTCAAACATTTCTGGACGTTTTTCAATGGCAAAAATCAATGAATATTGTAAATGCACAAACAGTAATTTCTCCACATTGCAAGGTGCAATTCTGAAATTTTTTGCTTTTTCCTGCTAATCCTAGCATGATAAAGAAGATTCAAAGAGAGTGAGATGCCAGCTCCTTTCATTCAGTCAGTAGCTTCAAACATTTCTGGTATATGAATAACATGATGTTTTTCAATGGCAAAAATCAATGAATATTGTAAATGCACAAACAGTAATATCTCCACATTGCAAGGTGCAATTCTGAAATTTTTTGCTTTTTCCTGCTAATCCTAGCATGATAAAGAAGATTCAAAGAGAGTGAGATGCCAGCTCCTTTCATTCAGTCAGTAGCTTCAAACATTTCTGGTATAATAACATGATGTTTTTCAAAGGCAAAAATCAATGAATATTGTAAATGCACAAACAGTAATATCTCCACATTGCAAGGTGCAATTCTGAAATTTTTTGCTTTTTCCTGCTAATCCTAGCATGATAAAGATGATTCAAAGAGAGTGAGATGCCAGCTCCTTTCATTCAGTCAGTAGCTTCAAACATTTCTGGTATATGAATAACATGATGTTTTTCAATGGCAAAAATCAATGAATATTGTAAATGCACAAACAGTAATATCTCCACATTGCAAGGTGCAATTCTGAAATTTTTTGCTTTTTCCTGCTAATCCTAGCATGATAAAGAAGATTCAAAGAGAGTGAGATGCCAGCTCCTTTCATTCAGTCAGTAGCTTCAAACATTTCTGGATGTTTTTCAATGGCAAAAATCAATGAATATTGTAAATGCACAAACAGTAATATCTCCACATTGCAAGGTGCAATTCTGAAATTTTTTGCTTTTTCCTGCTAATCCTAGCATGATAAAGAAGATTCAAAGAGAGTGAGATGCCAGCTCCTTTCATTCAGTCAGTAGCTTCAAACATTTCTGGTATATGAATAACATGATGTTTTTCAATGGCAAAAATCAATGAATATTGTAAATGCACAAACAGTAATATCTCCACATTGCAAGGTGCAATTCTGAAATTTTTTGCTTTTTCCTGCTAATCCTAGCATGATAAAGAAGATTCAAAGAGAGTGAGATGCCAGCTCCTTTCATTCAGTCAGTAGCTTCAAACATTTCTGGCCATTTTTCAATGGCAAAAATCAATGAATATTGTAAATGCACAAACAGTAATATCTCCACATTGCAAGGTGCAATTCTGAATTTTTTTGCTTTTTCCTGCTAATCCTAGCATGATAAAGAAGATTCAAATAGAGTGAGATGCCAGCTCCTTTCATTCAGTCAGTAGCTTCAAACATTTCTGGTATATGAATAACATGATGTTTTTCAATGGCAAAAATCAATGAATATTGTAAATGCACAAACAGTAATATCTCCACATTGCAAGGTGCAATTCTGAAATTTTTTGCTTTTTCCTGCTAATCCTAGCATGATAAAGAAGATTCAAAGAGAGTGAGATGCCAGCTCCTTTCATTCAGTCAGTAGCTTCAAACATTTCTGGACGTTTTTCAATGGCAAAAATCAATGAATATTGTAAATGCACAAACAGTAATATCTCCACATTGCAAGGTGCAATTCTGAAATTTTTTGCTTTTTCCTGCTAATCCTAGCATGATTAAGAAGATTCAAAGAGAGTGAGATGCCAGCTCCTTTCATTCAGTCAGTAGCTTCAAACATTTCTGGACATTTTTCAATGGCAAAAATCAATGAATATTGTAAATGCACAAACAGTAATATCTCCACATTGCAAGGTGCAATTCTGAAATTTTTTGCTTTTTCCTGCTAATCCTAGCATGATAAAGAAGATTCAAAGAGAGTGAGATGCCAGCTCCTTTCATTCAGTCAGTAGCTTCAAACATTTCTGGACGTTTTTCAATGGCAAAAATCAATGAATATTGTAAATGCACAAACTGTAATATCTCCACATTGCAAGGTGCAATTCTGAAATTTTTTGCTTTTTCCTGCTAATCCTAGCATGATAAAGAAGATTCAAAGAGAGTGAGATGCCAGCTCCTTTCATTCAGTCAGTAGCTTCAAACATTTCTGGTATATGAATAACATGATGTTTTTCAATGGCAAAAATCAATGAATATTGTAAATGCACAAACAGTAATATCTCCACATTGCAAGGTGCAATTCTGAAATTTTTTGCTTTTTCCTGCTAATCCTAGCATGATAAAGAAGATTCAAAGAGAGTGAGATGCCAGCTCCTTTCATTCAGTCAGTAGCTTCAAACATTTCTGGTATATGAATAACATGATATTTTTCAATGGCAAAAATCAATGAATATTGTAAATGCACAAACAGTAATATCTCCACATTGCAAGGTGCAATTCTGAAATTTTTTGCTTTTTCCTGCTAATCCTAGCATGATAAAGAAGATTCAAAGAGAGTGAGATGCCAGCTCCTTTCATTCAGTCAGTAGCTTCAAACATTTCTGGTATATGAATAACATGATGTTTTTCAATGGCAAAAATCAATGAATATTGTAAATGCACAAACAGTAATATCTCCACATTGCAAGGTGCAATTCTGAAATTTTTTGCTTTTTCCTGCTAATCCTAGCATGATAAAGAAGATTCAAAGAGAGTGAGATGCCAGCTCCTTTCATTCAGTCAGTAGCTTCAAACATTTCTGGACGTTTTTCAATGGCAAAAATCAATGAATATTGTAAATGCACAAACAGTAATATCTCCACATTGCAAGGTGCAATTCTGAAATTTTTTGCTTTTTCCTGCTAATCCTAGCATGATAAAGAAGATTCAAAGAGAGTGAGATGCCAGCTCCTTTCATTCAGTCAGTAGCTTCAAACCTTTCTGGTATATGAATAACATGATGTTTTTCAATGGCAAAAATCAATGAATATTGTAAATGCACAAACAGTAATATCTCCACATTGCAAGGTGCAATTCTGAAATTTTTTTGCTTTTTCCTGCTAATCCTAGCATGATAAAGAAGATTCAAAGAGAGTGAGATGCCAGCTCCTTTCATTCAGTCAGTAGCTTCAAACATTTCTGGACGTTTTTCAATGGCAAAAATCAATGAATATTGTAAATGCACAAACAGTAATATCTCCACATTGCAAGTTGCAATTCTGAAATTTTTTGCTTTTTCCTGCTAATCCTAGCATGATAAAGAAGATTCAAAGAGAGTGAGATGCCAGCTCCTTTCATTCAGTCAGTAGCTTCAAACATTTCTGGTATATGAATAACATGATGTTTTTCAATGGCAAAAATCAATGAATATTGTAAATGCACAAACAGTAATATCTCCACATTGCAAGGTGCAATTCTGAAATTTTTTGCTTTTTCCTGCTAATCCTAGCATGATAAAGAAGATTCAAAGAGAGTGAGATGCCAGCTCCTTTCATTCAGTCAGTAGCTTCAAACATTTCTGGACGTTTTTCAATGGCAAAAATCAATGAATATTGTAAATGCACAAACAGTAATATCTCCACATTGCAAGGTGCAATTCTGAAATTTTTTGCTTTTTCCTGCTAATCCTAGCATGATAAAGAAGATTCAAAGAGAGTGAGATGCCAGCTCCTTTCATTCAGTCAGTAGCTTCAAACATTTCTGGACGTTTTTCAATGGCAAAAATCAATGAATATTGTAAATGCACAAACAGTAATATCTCCACATTGCAAGGTGCAATTCTGAAATTTTTTGCTTTTTCCTGCTAATCCTAGCATGATAAAGAAAATTCAAAGAGAGTGAGATGCCAGCTCCTTTCATTCAGTCAGTAGCTTCAAACATTTCTGGACGTTTTTCAATGGCAAAAATCAATGAATATTGTAAATGCACAAACAGTAATATCTCCACATTGCAAGGTGCAATTCTGAAATTTTTTGCTTTTTCCTGCTAATCCTAGCATGATAAAGAAGATTCAAAGAGAGTGAGATGCCAGCTCCTTTCATTCAGTCAGTAGCTTCAAACATTTCTGGTATATGAATAACATGATGTTTTTCAATGGCAAAAATCAATGAATATTGTAAATGCACAAACAGTAATATCTCCACATTGCAAGGTGCAATTCTGAAATTTTTTGCTTTTTCCTGCTAATCCTAGCATGATAAAGAAGATTCAAAGAGAGTGAGATGCCAGCTCCTTTCATTCAGTCAGTAGCTTCAAACATTTCTGGACGTTTTTCAATGGCAAAAATCAATGAATATTGTAAATGCACAAACAGTAATATCTCCACATTGCAAGGTGCAATTCTGAAATTTTTTGCTTTTTCCTGCTAATCCTAGCATGATAAAGAAGATTCAAAGAGAGTGAGATGCCAGCTCCTTTCATTCAGTCAGTAGCTTCAAACATTTCTGGTATATGAATAACATGATGTTTTTCAATGGCAAAAATCAATGAATATTGTAAATGCACAAACAGTAATATCTCCACATTGCAAGGTGCAATTCTGAAATTTTTTGCTTTTTCCTGCTAATCCTAGCATGATAAAGAAGATTCAAAGAGAGTGAGATGCCAGCTCCTTTCATTCATTCAGTAGCTTCAAACATTTCTGGACGTTTTTCAATGGCAAAAATCAATGAATATTGTAAATGCACAAACAGTAATATCTCCACATTGCAAGGTGCAATTCTGAAATTTTTTGCTTTTTCCTGCTAATCCTAGCATGATAAAGAAGATTCAAAGAGAGTGAGATGCCAGCTCCTTTCATTCAGTCAGTAGCTTCAAACACTTCTGGTATATGAATAACATGATGTTTTTCAATGGCAAAAATCAATGAATATTGTAAATGCACAAACAGTAATATCTCCACATTGCAAGGTGCAATTCTGAAATTTTTTGCTTTTTCCTGCTAATCCTAGCATGATAAAGAAAATTCAAAGAGAGTGAGATGCCAGCTCCTTTCATTCAGTCAGTAGCTTCAAACATTTCTGGACGTTTTTCAATGGCAAAAATCAATGAATATTGTAAATGCACAAACAGTAATATCTCCACATTGCAAGGTGCAATTCTGAAATTTTTTTGCTTTTTCCTGCTAATCCTAGCATGATAAAGAAGATTCAAAGAGAGTGAGATGCCAGCTCCTTTCATTCAGTCAGTAGCTTCAAACATTTCTGGTATATGAGTAACATGATGTTTTTCAATGGCAAAAATCAATGAATATTGTAAATGCACAAACAGTAATTATCTCAACATTGCAAGGTGCAATTCTGAAATTTTTTGCTTTTTCCTGCTAATCCTAGCATGATAAAGAAGATTCAAAGAGAGTGAGATGCCAGCTCCTTTCATTCAGTCAGTAGCTTCAAACATTTCTGGACGTTTTTCAATGGCAAAAATCAATGAATATTGTAAATGCACAAACAGTAATATCTCCACATTGCAAGGTGCAATTCTGAAATTTTTTGCTTTTTCCTGCTAATCCTAGCATGATAAAGAAGATTCAAAGAGAGTGAGATGCCAGCTCCTTTCATTCAGTCAGTAGCTTCAAACATTTCTGGTATATGAATAACATGATGTTTTTCAAAGGCAAAAATCAATGAATATTGTAAATGCACAAACAGTAATATCTCCACATTGCAAAGTGCAATTCTGAAATTTTTTGCTTTTTCCTGCTAATCCTAGCATGATAAAGAAGATTCAAAGAGAGTGAGATGCCAGCTCCTTTCATTCAGTCAGTAGCTTCAAACATTTCTGGTATATGAATAACATGATGTTTTTCAATGGCAAAAATCAATGAATATTGTAAATGCACAAACAGTAATATCTCCACATTGCAAGGTGCAATTCTGAAATTTTTTGCTTTTTCCTGCTAATCCTAGCATGATAAAGAAGATTCAAAGAGAGTGAGATGCCAGCTCCTTTCATTCAGTCAGTAGCTTCAAACATTTCTGGACGTTTTTCAATGGCAAAAATCAATGAATATTGTAAATGCACAAACAGTAATATCTCCACATTGCAAGGTGCAATTCTGAAATTTTTTGCTTTTTCCTGCTAATCCTAGCATGATAAAGAAGATTCAAAGAGAGTGAGATGCCAGCTCCTTTCATTCAGTCAGTAGCTTCAAACATTTCTGGTATATGAATAACATGATGTTTTTCAATGGCAAAAATCAATGAATATTGTAAATGCACAAACAGTAATATCTCCACATTGCAAGGTGCAATTCTGAAATTTTTTGCTTTTTCCTGCTAATCCTAGCATGATAAAGAAGATTCAAAGAGAGTGAGATGCCAGCTCCTTTCATTCAGTCAGTAGCTTCAAACATTTCTGGTATATGAATAACATGATGTTTTTCAATGGCAAAAATCAATGAATATTGTAAATGCACAAACAGTAATATCTCCACATTGCAAGGTGCAATTCTGAAATTTTTTGCTTTTTCCTGCTAATCCTAGCATGATAAAGAAGATTCAAAGAGAGTGAGATGCCAGCTCCTTTCATTCAGTCAGTAGCTTCAAACATTTCTGGTATATGAATAACATGATGTTTTTCAATGGCAAAAATCAATGAATATTGTAAATGCACAAACAGTAATATCTCCACATTGCAAGGTGCAATTCTGAAATTTTTTGCTTTTTCCTGCTAATCCTAGCATGATAAAGAAGATTCAAAGAGAGTGAGATGCCAGCTCCTTTCATTCAGTCAGTAGCTTCAAACATTTCTGGTATATGAATAACATGATGTTTTTCAATGGCAAAAATCAATGAATATTGTAAATGCACAAACAGTAATATCTCCACATTGCAAGGTGCAATTCTGAAATTTTTTGCTTTTTCCTGCTAATCCTAGCATGATAAAGAAGATTCAAAGAGAGTGAGATGCCAGCTCCTTTCATTCAGTCAGTAGCTTCAAACATTTCTGGTATTAACATGATGTTTTTCAATGGCAAAAATCAATGAATATTGTAAATGCACAAACAGTAATATCTCCACATTGCAAGGTGCAATTCTGAAATTTTTTGCTTTTTCCTGCTAATCCTAGCATGATAAAGAAGATTCAAAGAGAGTGAGATGCCAGCTCCTTTCATTCAGTCAGTAGCTTCAAACATTTCTGGTATATGAATAACATGATGTTTTTCAATGGCAAAAATCAATGAATATTGTAAATGCACAAACAGTAATATCTCCACATTGCAAGGTGCAATTCTGAAATTTTTTGCTTTTTCCTGCTAATCCTAGCATGATAAAGAAGATTCAAAGAGAGTGAGATGCCAGCTCCTTTCATTCAGTCAGTAGCTTCAAACATTTCTGGACGTTTTTCAATGGCAAAAATCAATGAATATTGTAAATGCACAAACAGTAATATCTCCACATTGCAAGGTGCAATTCTGAAATTTTTTGCTTTTTCCTGCTAATCCTAGCATGATAAAGAAGATTCAAAGAGAGTGAGATGCCAGCTCCTTTCATTCAGTCAGTAGCTTCAAACATTTCTGGTATATGAATAACATGATGTTTTTCAATGGCAAAAATCAATGAATATTGTAAATGCACAAACAGTAATATCTCCACATTGCAAGGTGCAATTCTGAAATTTTTTGCTTTTTCCTGCTAATCCTAGCATGATAAAGAAGATTCAAAGAGAGTGAGATGCCAGCTCCTTTCATTCAGTCAGTAGCTTCAAACATTTCTGGACGTTTTTCAATGGCAAAAATCAATGAATATTGTAAATGCACAAACAGTAATATCTCCACATTGCAAGGTGCAATTCTGAAATTTTTTGCTTTTTCCTGCTAATCCTAGCATGATAAAGAAGATTCAAAGAGAGTGAGATGCCAGCTCCTTTCATTCAGTCAGTAGCTTCAAACATTTCTGGTATATGAATAACATGATGTTTTTCAATGGCAAAAATCAATGAATATTGTAAATGCACAAACAGTAATATCTCCACATTGCAAGGTGCAATTCTGAAATTTTTTGCTTTTTCCTGCTAATCCTAGCATGATAAAGAAGATTCAAAGAGAGTGAGATGCCAGCTCCTTTCATTCAGTCAGTAGCTTCAAACATTTCTGGACGTTTTTCAATGGCAAAAATCAATGAATATTGTAAATGCACAAACAGTAATATCTCCACATTGCAAGGTGCAATTCTGAAATTTTTTGCTTTTTCCTGCTAATCCTAGCATGATAAAGAAGATTCAAAGAGAGTGAGATGCCAGCTCCTTTCATTCAGTCAGTAGCTTCAAACATTTCTGGTATATGAATAACATGATGTTTTTCAAATGGCAAAAATCAATGAATATTGTAAATGCACAAACAGTAATATCTCCACATTGCAAGGTGCAATTCTGAAATTTTTTGCTTTTTCCTGCTAATCCTAGCATGATAAAGAAGATTCAAAGAGAGTGAGATGCCAGCTCCTTTCATTCAGTCAGTAGCTTCAAACATTTCTGGTATATGAATAACATGATGTTTTTCAATGGCAAAAATCAATGAATATTGTAAATGCACAAACAGTAATATCTCCACATTGCAAGGTGCAATTCTGAAATTTTTTGCTTTTTCCTGCTAATCCTAGCATGATAAAGAAGATTCAAAGAGAGTGAGATGCCAGCTCCTTTCATTCAGTCAGTAGCTTCAAACATTTCTGGACGTTTTTCAATGGCAAAAATCAATGAATATTGTAAATGCACAAACAGTAATATCTCCACATTGCAAGGTGCAATTCTGAAATTTTTTGCTTTTTCCTGCTAATCCTAGCATGATAAAGAAGATTCAAAGAGAGTGAGATGCCAGCTCCTTTCATTCAGTCAGTAGCTTCAAACATTTCTGGTATATGAATAACATGATGTTTTTCAATGGCAAAAATCAATGAATATTGTAAATGCACAAACAGTAATATCTCCACATTGCAAGGTGCAATTCTGAAATTTTTTGCTTTTTCCTGCTAATCCTAGCATGATAAAGAAGATTCAAAGAGAGTGAGATGCCAGCTCCTTTCATTCAGTCAGTAGCTTCAAACATTTCTGGACGTTTTTCAATGGCAAAAATCAATGAATATTGTAAATGCACAAACAGTAATATCTCCACATTGCAAGGTGCAATTCTGAAATTTTTTGCTTTTTCCTGCTAATCCTAGCATGATAAAGAAGATTCAAAGAGAGTGAGATGCCAGCTCCTTTCATTCAGTCAGTAGCTTCAAACATTTCTGGTATATGAATAACATGATGTTTTTCAATGGCAAAAATCAATGAATATTGTAAATGCACAAACAGTAATATCTCCACATTGCAAGGTGCAATTCTGAAATTTTTTGCTTTTTCCTGCTAATCCTAGCATGATAAAGAAGATTCAAAGAGAGTGAGATGCCAGCTCCTTTCATTCAGTCAGTAGCTTCAAACATTTCTGGACGTTTTTCAATGGCAAAAATCAATGAATATTGTAAATGCACAAA
Source organism: Phyllobates terribilis (assembly GCF_046119375.1). Taxonomy (NCBI): domain Eukaryota; kingdom Metazoa; phylum Chordata; class Amphibia; order Anura; family Dendrobatidae; genus Phyllobates; species Phyllobates terribilis. Next base: position 1,291 of record NW_027365668.1, on the reverse strand, counting down.
CAGTAATATCTCCACATTGCAAGGTGCAATTCTGAAATTTTTTGCTTTTTCCTGCTAATCCTAGCATGATAAAGAAGATTCAAAGAGAGTGAGATGCCAGCTCCTTTCATTCAGTCAGTAGCTTCAAACATTTCTGGTATATGAATAACATGATGTTTTTCAATGGCAAAAATCAATGAATATTGTAAATGCACAAACAGTAATATCTCCACATTGCAAGGTGCAATTCTGAAATTTTTTGCTTTTTCCTGCTAATCCTAGCATGATAAAGAAGATTCAAAGAGAGTGAGATGCCAGCTCCTTTCATTCAGTCAGTAGCTTCAAACATTTCTGGACGTTTTTCAATGGCAAAAATCAATGAATATTGTAAATGCACAAACAGTAATATCTCCACATTGCAAGGTGCAATTCTGAAATTTTTTGCTTTTTCCTGCTAATCCTAGCATGATAAAGAAGATTCAAAGAGAGTGAGATGCCAGCTCCTTTCATTCAGTCAGTAGCTTCAAACATTTCTGGTATATGAATAACATGATGTTTTTCAAAGGCAAAAATCAATGAATATTGTAAATGCACAAACAGTAATATCTCCACATTGCAAGGTGCAATTCTGAAATTTTTTGCTTTTTCCTGCTAATCCTAGCATGATAAAGAAGATTCAAAGAGAGTGAGATGCCAGCTCCTTTCATTCAGTCAGTAGCTTCAAACATTTCTGGACATGATGTTTTTCAATGGCAAAAATCAATGAATATTGTAAATGCACAAACAGTAATATCTCCACATTGCAAGGTGCAATTCTGAAATTTTTTGCTTTTTCCTGCTAATCCTAGCATGATAAAGAAGATTCAAAGAGAGTGAGATGCCAGCTCCTTTCATTCAGTCAGTAGCTTCAAACATTTCTGGTATATGAATAACATGATGTTTTTCAAAGGCAAAAATCAATGAATATTGTAAATGCACAAACAGTAATATCTCCACATTGCAAGGTGCAATTCTGAAATTTTTTGCTTTTTCCTGCTAATCCTAGCATGATAAAGATGATTCAAAGAGAGTGAGATGCCAGCTCCTTTCATTCAGTCAGTAGCTTCAAACATTTCTGGTATATGAATAACATGATGTTTTTCAATGGCAAAAATCAATGAATATTGTAAATGCACAAACAGTAATATCTCCACATTGCAAGGTGCAATTCTGAAATTTTTGCTTTTTCCTGCTAATCCTAGCATGATAAAGAAGATTCAAAGAGAGTGAGATGCCAGCTCCTTTCATTCAGTCAGTAGCTTCAAACATTTCT
>NW_027365667.1:0-99880 GCF_046119375.1 Phyllobates terribilis | reverse complement strand
TTAATCCTAGCATGATAAAGAAGATTCAAAGAGAGTGAGATGCCAGCTCCTTTCATTCAGTCAGTAGCTTCAAACATTTCTGGTATATGAAAAACATGTTTTTCAATGGCAAAAATCAATGAATATTGTAAATGCACAAAGAGTAATATCTCCACATTGCACGGTGCAATTCTGAAATTTTTAGCTTTTTCCTGCTAATCCTAGCATGATAAAGAAGATTCAAAGAGAGTGAGATGCCAGCTCCTTTCATTCAGTCAGTAGCTTCAAACATTTCTGGTATATGAAAAACATGTTTTTCAATGGCAAAAATCAATGAATATTGTAAATGCACAAACAGTAATATCTCCACATTGCACGGTGCAATTCTGAAATTTTTTGCTTTTTCCTGCTAATCCTAGCATGATAAAGAAGATTCAAAGAGAGTGAGATGCCAGCTCCTTTCATTCAGTCAGTAGCTTCAAACATTTCTGGTATATGAAAAACATGTTTTTCAATGGCAAAAATCAATGAATATTGTAAATGCACAAACAGTAATATCTCCACATTGCAAGGTGCAATTCTGAAATTTTTAGCTTTTTCCTGTTAATCCTAGCATGATAAAGAAGATTCAAAGAGAGTGAGATGCCAGCTCCTTTCATTCAGTCAGTAGCTTCAAACATTTCTGGACGTTTTTCAATGGCAAAAATCAATGAATATTGTAAATGCACAAACAGTAATATCTCCACATTGCACGGTGCAATTCTGAAATTTTTAGCTTTTTCCTGTTAATCCTAGCATGATAAAGAAGATTCAAAGAGAGTGAGATGCCAGCTCCTTTCATTCAGTCAGTAGCTTCAAACATTTCTGGTATATGAAAAACATGTTTTTCAATGGCAAAAATCAATGAATATTGTAAATGCACAAACAGTAATATCTCCACATTGCACGGTGCAATTCTGAAATTTTTAGCTTTTTCCTGCTAATCCTAGCATGATAAAGAAGATTCAAAGAGAGTGAGATGCCAGCTCCTTTCATTCAGTCAGTAGCTTCAAACATTTCTGGTATATGAAAAACATGTTTTTCAATGGCAAAAATCAATGAATATTGTAAATGCACAAACAGTAATATCTCCACATTGCACGGTGCAATTCTGAAATTTTTAGCTTTTTCCTGCTAATCCTAGCATGATAAAGAAGATTCAAAGAGAGTGAGATGCCAGCTCCTTTCATTCAGTCAGTAGCTTCAAACATTTCTGGTATATGAAAAACATGTTTTTCAATGGCAAAAATCAATGAATATTGTAAATGCACAAACAGTAATATCTCCACATTGCACGGTGCAATTCTGAAATTTTTTGCTTTTTCCTGCTAATCCTAGCATGATAAAGAAGATTCAAAGAGAGTGAGATGCCAGCTCCTTTCATTCAGTCAGTAGCTTCAAACATTTCTGGTATATGAAAAACATGTTTTTCAATGGCAAAAATCAATGAATATTGTAAATGCACAAACAGTAATATCTCCACATTGCACGGTGCAATTCTGAAATTTTTTGCTTTTTCCTGTTAATCCTAGCATGATAAAGAAGATTCAAAGAGAGTGAGATGCCAGCTCCTTTCATTCAGTCAGTAGCTTCAAACATTTCTGGTATATGAAAAACATGTTTTTCAATGGCAAAAATCAATGAATATTGTAAATGCACAAACAGTAATATCTCCACATTGCACGGTGCAATTCTGAAATTTTTTGCTTTTTCCTGCTAATCCTAGCATGATAAAGAAGATTCAAAGAGAGTGAGATGCCAGCTCCTTTCATTCAGTCAGTAGCTTCAAACATTTCTGGTATATGAAAAACATGTTTTTCAATGGCAAAAATCAATGAATATTGTAAATGCACAAACAGTAATATCTCCACATTGCACGGTGCAATTCTGAAATTTTTTGCTTTTTCCTGCTAATCCTAGCATGATAAAGAAGATTCAAAGAGAGTGAGATGCCAGCTCCTTTCATTCAGTCAGTAGCTTCAAACATTTCTGGTATATGAAAAACATGTTTTTCAATGGCAAAAATCAATGAATATTGTAAATGCACAAACAGTAATATCTCCACATTGCAAGGTGCAATTCTGAAATTTTTAGCTTTTTCCTGTTATTCCTAGCATGATAAAGAAGATTCAAAGAGAGTGAGATGCCAGCTCCTTTCATTCAGTCAGTAGCTTCAAACATTTCTGGTATATGAAAAACATGTTTTTCAATGGCAAAAATCAATGAATATTGTAAATGCACAAACAGTAATATCTCCACATTGCACGGTGCAATTCTGAAATTTTTAGCTTTTTCCTGTTAATCCTAGCATGATAAAGAAGATTCAAAGAGAGTGAGATGCCAGCTCCTTTCATTCAGTCAGTAGCTTCAAACATTTCTGGACGTTTTTCAATGGCAAAAATCAATGAATATTGTAAATGCACAAACAGTAATATCTCCACATTGCACGGTGCAATTCTGAAATTTTTAGCTTTTTCCTGCTAATCCTAGCATGATAAAGAAGATTCAAAGAGAGTGAGATGCCAGCTCCTTTCATTCAGTCAGTAGCTTCAAACATTTCTGGACGTTTTTCAATGGCAAAAATCAATGAATATTGTAAATGCACAAACAGTAATATCTCCACATTGCAAGGTGCAATTCTGAAATTTTTTGCTTTTTCCTGCTAATCCTAGCATGATAAAGAAGATTCAAAGAGAGTGAGATGCCAGCTCCTTTCATTCAGTCAGTAGCTTCAAACATTTCTGGTATATGAAAAACATGTTTTTCAATGGCAAAAATCAATGAATATTGTAAATGCACAAACAGTAATATCTCCACATTGCAAGGTGCAATTCTGAAATTTTTTGCTTTTTCCTGCTAATCCTAGCATGATAAAGAAGATTCAAAGAGAGTGAGATGCCAGCTCCTTTCATTCAGTCAGTAGCTTCAAACATTTCTGGTATATGAAAAACATGTTTTTCAATGGCAAAAATCAATGAATATTGTAAATGCACAAACAGTAATATCTCCACATTGCAAGGTGCAATTCTGAAATTTTTTGCTTTTTCCTGCTAATCCTAGCATGATAAAGAAGATTCAAAGAGAGTGAGATGCCAGCTCCTTTCATTCAGTCAGTAGCTTCAAACATTTCTGGTATATGAAAAACATGTTTTTCAATGGCAAAAATCAATGAATATTGTAAATGCACAAACAGTAATATCTCCACATTGCACGGTGCAATTCTGAAATTTTTAGCTTTTTCCTGTTAATCCTAGCATGATAAAGAAGATTCAAAGAGAGTGAGATGCCAGCTCCTTTCATTCAGTCAGTAGCTTCAAACATTTCTGGTATATGAAAAACATGTTTTTCAATGGCAAAAATCAATGAATATTGTAAATGCACAAACAGTAATATCTCCACATTGCACGGTGCAATTCTGAAATTTTTAGCTTTTTCCTGTTAATCCTAGCATGATAAAGAAGATTCAAAGAGAGTGAGATGCCAGCTCCTTTCATTCAGTCAGTAGCTTCAAACATTTCTGGTATATGAAAAACATGTTTTTCAATGGCAAAAATCAATGAATATTGTAAATGCACAAACAGTAATATCTCCACATTGCAAGGTGCAATTCTGAAATTTTTAGCTTTTTCCTGTTAATCCTAGCATGATAAAGAAGATTCAAAGAGAGTGAGATGCCAGCTCCTTTCATTCAGTCAGTAGCTTCAAACATTTCTGGTATATGAAAAACATGTTTTTCAATGGCAAAAATCAATGAATATTGTAAATGCACAAACAGTAATATCTCCACATTGCACGGTGCAATTCTGAAATTTTTAGCTTTTTCCTGTTAATCCTAGCATGATAAAGAAGATTCAAAGAGAGTGAGATGCCAGCTCCTTTCATTCAGTCAGTAGCTTCAAACATTTCTGGACGTTTTTCAATGGCAAAAATCAATGAATATTGTAAATGCACAAACAGTAATATCTCCACATTGCACGGTGCAATTCTGAAATTTTTTGCTTTTTCCTGTTAATCCTAGCATGATAAAGAAGATTCAAAGAGAGTGAGATGCCAGCTCCTTTCATTCAGTCAGTAGCTTCAAACATTTCTGGTATATGAAAAACATGTTTTTCAATGGCAAAAATCAATGAATATTGTAAATGCACAAACAGTAATATCTCCACATTGCACGGTGCAATTCTGAAATTTTTTGCTTTTTCCTGCTAATCCTAGCATGATAAAGAAGATTCAAAGAGAGTGAGATGCCAGCTCCTTTCATTCAGTCAGTAGCTTCAAACATTTCTGGTATATGAAAAACATGTTTTTCAATGGCAAAAATCAATGAATATTGTAAATGCACAAACAGTAATATCTCCACATTGCACGGTGCAATTCTGAAATTTTTAGCTTTTTCCTGTTAATCCTAGCATGATAAAGAAGATTCAAAGAGAGTGAGATGCCAGCTCCTTTCATTCAGTCAGTAGCTTCAAACATTTCTGGTATATGAAAAACATGTTTTTCAATGGCAAAAATCAATGAATATTGTAAATGCACAAACAGTAATATCTCCACATTGCACGGTGCAATTCTGAAATTTTTTGCTTTTTCCTGCTAATCCTAGCATGATAAAGAAGATTCAAAGAGAGTGAGATGCCAGCTCCTTTCATTCAGTCAGTAGCTTCAAACATTTCTGGTATATGAAAAACATGTTTTTCAATGGCAAAAATCAATGAATATTGTAAATGCACAAACAGTAATATCTCCACATTGCACGGTGCAATTCTGAAATTTTTAGCTTTTTCCTGCTAATCCTAGCATGATAAAGAAGATTCAAAGAGAGTGAGATGCCAGCTCCTTTCATTCAGTCAGTAGCTTCAAACATTTCTGGTATATGAAAAACATGTTTTTCAATGGCAAAAATCAATGAATATTGTAAATGCACAAACAGTAATATCTCCACATTGCACGGTGCAATTCTGAAATTTTTAGCTTTTTCCTGTTAATCCTAGCATGATAAAGAAGATTCAAAGAGAGTGAGATGCCAGCTCCTTTCATTCAGTCAGTAGCTTCAAACATTTCTGGTATATGAAAAACATGTTTTTCAATGGCAAAAATCAATGAATATTGTAAATGCACAAACAGTAATATCTCCACATTGCACGGTGCAATTCTGAAATTTTTTGCTTTTTCCTGCTAATCCTAGCATGATAAAGAAGATTCAAAGAGAGTGAGATGCCAGCTCCTTTCATTCAGTCAGTAGCTTCAAACATTTCTGGACGTTTTTCAATGGCAAAAATCAATGAATATTGTAAATGCACAAACAGTAATATCTCCACATTGCACGGTGCAATTCTGAAATTTTTTGCTTTTTCCTGCTAATCCTAGCATGATAAAGAAGATTCAAAGAGAGTGAGATGCCAGCTCCTTTCATTCAGTCAGTAGCTTCAAACATTTCTGGTATATGAAAAACATGTTTTTCAATGGCAAAAATCAATGAATATTGTAAATGCACAAACAGTAATATCTCCACATTGCAAGGTGCAATTCTGAAATTTTTAGCTTTTTCCTGTTAATCCTAGCATGATAAAGAAGATTCAAAGAGAGTGAGATGCCAGCTCCTTTCATTCAGTCAGTAGCTTCAAACATTTCTGGTATATGAAAAACATGTTTTTCAATGGCAAAAATCAATGAATATTGTAAATGCACAAACAGTAATATCTCCACATTGCACGGTGCAATTCTGAAATTTTTAGCTTTTTCCTGTTAATCCTAGCATGATAAAGAAGATTCAAAGAGAGTGAGATGCCAGCTCCTTTCATTCAGTCAGTAGCTTCAAACATTTCTGGTATATGAAAAACATGTTTTTCAATGGCAAAAATCAATGAATATTGTAAATGCACAAACAGTAATATCTCCACATTGCACGGTGCAATTCTGAAATTTTTAGCTTTTTCCTGCTAATCCTAGCATGATAAAGAAGATTCAAAGAGAGTGAGATGCCAGCTCCTTTCATTCAGTCAGTAGCTTCAAACATTTCTGGTATATGAAAAACATGTTTTTCAATGGCAAAAATCAATGAATATTGTAAATGCACAAACAGTAATATCTCCACATTGCACGGTGCAATTCTGAAATTTTTTGCTTTTTCCTGCTAATCCTAGCATGATAAAGAAGATTCAAAGAGAGTGAGATGCCAGCTCCTTTCATTCAGTCAGTAGCTTCAAACATTTCTGGTATATGAAAAACATGTTTTTCAATGGCAAAAATCAATGAATATTGTAAATGCACAAACAGTAATATCTCCACATTGCAAGGTGCAATTCTGAAATTTTTAGCTTTTTCCTGTTAATCCTAGCATGATAAAGAAGATTCAAAGAGAGTGAGATGCCAGCTCCTTTCATTCAGTCAGTAGCTTCAAACATTTCTGGTATATGAAAAACATGTTTTTCAATGGCAAAAATCAATGAATATTGTAAATGCACAAACAGTAATATCTCCACATTGCAAGGTGCAATTCTGAAATTTTTAGCTTTTTCCTGTTAATCCTAGCATGATAAAGAAGATTCAAAGAGAGTGAGATGCCAGCTCCTTTCATTCAGTCAGTAGCTTCAAACATTTCTGGACGTTTTTCAATGGCAAAAATCAATGAATATTGTAAATGCACAAACAGTAATATCTCCACATTGCACGGTGCAATTCTGAAATTTTTTGCTTTTTCCTGTTAATCCTAGCATGATAAAGAAGATTCAAAGAGAGTGAGATGCCAGCTCCTTTCATTCAGTCAGTAGCTTCAAACATTTCTGGACGTTTTTCAATGGCAAAAATCAATGAATATTGTAAATGCACAAACAGTAATATCTCCACATTGCAAGGTGCAATTCTGAAATTTTTAGCTTTTTCCTGTTAATCCTAGCATGATAAAGAAGATTCAAAGAGAGTGAGATGCCAGCTCCTTTCATTCAGTCAGTAGCTTCAAACATTTCTGGTATATGAAAAACATGTTTTTCAATGGCAAAAATCAATGAATATTGTAAATGCACAAACAGTAATATCTCCACATTGCACGGTGCAATTCTGAAATTTTTTGCTTTTTCCTGCTAATCCTAGCATGATAAAGAAGATTCAAAGAGAGTGAGATGCCAGCTCCTTTCATTCAGTCAGTAGCTTCAAACATTTCTGGACGTTTTTCAATGGCAAAAATCAATGAATATTGTAAATGCACAAACAGTAATATCTCCACATTGCAAGGTGCAATTCTGAAATTTTTTGCTTTTTCCTGCTAATCCTAGCATGATAAAGAAGATTCAAAGAGAGTGAGATGCCAGCTCCTTTCATTCAGTCAGTAGCTTCAAACATTTCTGGTATATGAAAAACATGTTTTTCAATGGCAAAAATCAATGAATATTGTAAATGCACAAACAGTAATATCTCCACATTGCAAGGTGCAATTCTGAAATTTTTAGCTTTTTCCTGTTAATCCTAGCATGATAAAGAAGATTCAAAGAGAGTGAGATGCCAGCTCCTTTCATTCAGTCAGTAGCTTCAAACATTTCTGGACGTTTTTCAATGGCAAAAATCAATGAATATTGTAAATGCACAAACAGTAATATCTCCACATTGGAAGGTGCAATTCTGAAATTTTTAGCTTTTTCCTGTTAATCCTAGCATGATAAAGAAGATTCAAAGAGAGTGAGATGCCAGCTCCTTTCATTCAGTCAGTAGCTTCAAACATTTCTGGTATATGAAAAACATGTTTTTCAATGGCAAAAATCAATGAATATTGTAAATGCACAAACAGTAATATCTCCACATTGCACGGTGCAATTCTGAAATTTTTAGCTTTTTCCTGTTAATCCTAGCATGATAAAGAAGATTCAAAGAGAGTGAGATGCCAGCTCCTTTCATTCAGTCAGTAGCTTCAAACATTTCTGGTATATGAAAAACATGTTTTTCAATGGCAAAAATCAATGAATATTGTAAATGCACAAACAGTAATATCTCCACATTGCACGGTGCAATTCTGAAATTTTTAGCTTTTTCCTGCTAATCCTAGCATGATAAAGAAGATTCAAAGAGAGTGAGATGCCAGCTCCTTTCATTCAGTCAGTAGCTTCAAACATTTCTGGTATATGAAAAACATGTTTTTCAATGGCAAAAATCAATGAATATTGTAAATGCACAAACAGTAATATCTCCACATTGCAAGGTGCAATTCTGAAATTTTTTGCTTTTTCCTGCTAATCCTAGCATGATAAAGAAGATTCAAAGAGAGTGAGATGCCAGCTCCTTTCATTCAGTCAGTAGCTTCAAACATTTCTGGTATATGAAAAACATGTTTTTCAATGGCAAAAATCAATGAATATTGTAAATGCACAAACAGTAATATCTCCACATTGCACGGTGCAATTCTGAAATATTTTGCTTTTTCCTGCTAATCCTAGCATGATAAAGAAGATTCAAAGAGAGTGAGATGCCAGCTCCTTTCATTCAGTCAGTAGCTTCAAACATTTCTGGACGTTTTTCAATGGCAAAAATCAATGAATATTGTAAATGCACAAACAGTAATATCTCCACATTGCACGGTGCAATTCTGAAATTTTTAGCTTTTTCCTGTTAATCCTAGCATGATAAAGAAGATTCAAAGAGAGTGAGATGCCAGCTCCTTTCATTCAGTCAGTAGCTTCAAACATTTCTGGTATATGAAAAACATGTTTTTCAATGGCAAAAATCAATGAATATTGTAAATGCACAAACAGTAATATCTCCACATTGCACGGTGCAATTCTGAAATTTTTAGCTTTTTCCTGCTAATCCTAGCATGATAAAGAAGATTCAAAGAGAGTGAGATGCCAGCTCCTTTCATTCAGTCAGTAGCTTCAAACATTTCTGGACGTTTTTCAATGGCAAAAATCAATGAATATTGTAAATGCACAAACAGTAATATCTCCACATTGCACAGTGCAATTCTGAAATTTTTTGCTCTTTCCTGCTAATCCTAGCATGATAAAGAAGATTCAAAGAGAGTGAGATGCCAGCTCCTTTCATTCAGTCAGTAGCTTCAAACATTTCTGGTATATGAAAAACATGTTTTTCAATGGCAAAAATCAATGAATATTGTAAATGCACAAACAGTAATATCTCCACATTGCAAGGTGCAATTCTGAAATTTTTAGCTTTTTCCTGTTAATCCTAGCATGATAAAGAAGATTCAAAGAGAGTGAGATGCCAGCTCCTTTCATTCAGTCAGTAGCTTCAAACATTTCTGGTATATGAAAAACATGTTTTTCAATGGCAAAAATCAATGAATATTGTAAATGCACAAACAGTAATATCTCCACATTGCACGGTGCAATTCTGAAATTTTTAGCTTTTTCCTGCTAATCCTAGCATGATAAAGAAGATTCAAAGAGAGTGAGATGCCAGCTCCTTTCATTCAGTCAGTAGCTTCAAACATTTCTGGTATATGAAAAACATGTTTTTCAATGGCAAAAATCAATGAATATTGTAAATGCACAAACAGTAATATCTCCACATTGCACGGTGCAATTCTGAAATTTTTTGCTTTTTCCTGCTAATCCTAGCATGATAAAGAAGATTCAAAGAGAGTGAGATGCCAGCTCCTTTCATTCAGTCAGTAGCTTCAAACATTTCTGGTATATGAAAAACATGTTTTTCAATGGCAAAAATCAATGAATATTGTAAATGCACAAACAGTAATATCTCCACATTGCAAGGTGCAATTCTGAAATTTTTAGCTTTTTCCTGTTAATCCTAGCATGATAAAGAAGATTCAAAGAGAGTGAGATGCCAGCTCCTTTCATTCAGTCAGTAGCTTCAAACATTTCTGGACGTTTTTCAATGGCAAAAATCAATGAATATTGTAAATGCACAAACAGTAATATCTCCACATTGCACGGTGCAATTCTGAAATTTTTAGCTTTTTCCTGTTAATCCTAGCATGATAAAGAAGATTCAAAGAGATTGAGATGCCAGCTCCTTTCATTCAGTCAGTAGCTTCAAACATTTCTGGTATATGAAAAACATGTTTTTCAATGGCAAAAATCAATGAATATTGTAAATGCACAAACAGTAATATCTCCACATTGCACGGTGCAATTCTGAAATTTTTAGCTTTTTCCTGCTAATCCTAGCATGATAAAGAAGATTCAAAGAGAGTGAGATGCCAGCTCCTTTCATTCAGTCAGTAGCTTCAAACATTTCTGGTATATGAAAAACATGTTTTTCAATGGCAAAAATCAATGAATATTGTAAATGCACAAACAGTAATATCTCCACATTGCACGGTGCAATTCTGAAATTTTTAGCTTTTTCCTGCTAATCCTAGCATGATAAAGAAGATTCAAAGAGAGTGAGATGCCAGCTCCTTTCATTCAGTCAGTAGCTTCAAACATTTCTGGTATATGAAAAACATGTTTTTCAATGGCAAAAATCAATGAATATTGTAAATGCACAAACAGTAATATCTCCACATTGCACGGTGCAATTCTGAAATTTTTAGCTTTTTCCTGTTAATCCTAGCATGATAAAGAAGATTCAAAGAGAGTGAGATGCCAGCTCCTTTCATTCAGTCAGTAGCTTCAAACATTTCTGGTATATGAAAAACATGTTTTTCAATGGCAAAACTCAATGAATATTGTAAATGCACAAACAGTAATATCTCCACATTGCACGGTGCAATTCTGAAATTTTTTGCTTTTTCCTGTTAATCCTAGCATGATAAAGAAGATTCAAAGAGAGTGAGATGCCAGCTCCTTTCATTCAGTCAGTAGCTTCAAACATTTCTGGACGTTTTTCAATGGCAAAAATCAATGAATATTGTAAATGCACAAACAGTAATATCTCCACATTGCAAGGTGCAATTCTGAAATTTTTAGCTTTTTCCTGTTAATCCTAGCATGATAAAGAAGATTCAAAGAGAGTGAGATGCCAGCTCCTTTCATTCAGTCAGTAGCTTCAAACATTTCTGGACGTTTTTCAATGGCAAAAATCAATGAATATTGTAAATGCACAAACAGTAATATCTCCACATTGCACGGTGCAATTCTGAAATTTTTAGCTTTTTCCTGTTAATCCTAGCATGATAAAGAAGATTCAAAGAGAGTGAGATGCCAGCTCCTTTCATTCAGTCAGTAGCTTCAAACATTTCTGGTATATGAAAAACATGTTTTTCAATGGCAAAAATCAATGAATATTGTAAATGCACAAACAGTAATATCTCCACATTGCACGGTGCAATTCTGAAATTTTTTGCTTTTTCCTGTTAATCCTAGCATGATAAAGAAGATTCAAAGAGAGTGAGATGCCAGCTCCTTTCATTCAGTCAGTAGCTTCAAACATTTCTGGTATATGAAAAACATGTTTTTCAATGGCAAAAATCAATGAATATTGTAAATGCACAAACAGTAATATCTCCACATTGCACGGTGCAATTCTGAAATTTTTAGCTTTTTCCTGTTAATCCTAGCATGATAAAGAAGATTCAAAGAGAGTGAGATGCCAGCTCCTTTCATTCAGTCAGTAGCTTCAAACATTTCTGGACGTTTTTCAATGGCAAAAATCAATGAATATTGTAAATGCACAAACAGTAATATCTCCACATTGCAAGGTGCAATTCTGAAATTTTTAGCTTTTTCCTGTTAATCCTAGCATGATAAAGAAGATTCAAAGAGAGTGAGATGCCAGCTCCTTTCATTCAGTCAGTAGCTTCAAACATTTCTGGACGTTTTTCAATGGCAAAAATCAATGAATATTGTAAATGCACAAACAGTAATATCTCCACATTGCACGGTGCAATTCTGAAATTTTTAGCTTTTTCCTGTTAATCCTAGCATGATAAAGAAGATTCAAAGAGAGTGAGATGCCAGCTCCTTTCATTCAGTCAGTAGCTTCAAACATTTCTGGTATATGAAAAACATGTTTTTCAATGGCAAAAATCAATGAATATTGTAAATGCACAAACAGTAATATCTCCACATTGCACGGTGCAATTCTGAAATTTTTTGCTTTTTCCTGCTAATCCTAGCATGATAAAGAAGATTCAAAGAGAGTGAGATGCCAGCTCCTTTCATTCAGTCAGTAGCTTCAAACATTTCTGGTATATGAAAAACATGTTTTTCAATGGCAAAAATCAATGAATATTGTAAATGCACAAACAGTAATATCTCCACATTGCACGGTGCAATTCTGAAATTTTTAGCTTTTTCCTGTTAATCCTAGCATGATAAAGAAGATTCAAAGAGAGTGAGATGCCAGCTCCTTTCATTCAGTCAGTAGCTTCAAACATTTCTGGTATATGAAAAACATGTTTTTCAATGGCAAAAATCAATGAATATTGTAAATGCACAAACAGTAATATCTCCACATTGCACGGTGCAATTCTGAAATTTTTTGCTTTTTCCTGCTAATCCTAGCATGATAAAGAAGATTCAAAGAGAGTGAGATGCCAGCTCCTTTCATTCAGTCAGTAGCTTCAAACATTTCTGGTATATGAAAAACATGTTTTTCAATGGCAAAAATCAATGAATATTGTAAATGCACAAACAGTAATATCTCCACATTGCACGGTGCAATTCTGAAATTTTTTGCTTTTTCCTGCTAATCCTAGCATGATAAAGAAGATTCAAAGAGAGTGAGATGCCAGCTCCTTTCATTCAGTCAGTAGCTTCAAACATTTCTGGTATATGAAAAACATGTTTTTCAATGGCAAAAATCAATGAATATTGTAAATGCACAAACAGTAATATCTCCACATTGCACGGTGCAATTCTGAAATTTTTAGCTTTTTCCTGTTAATCCTAGCATGATAAAGAAGATTCAAAGAGAGTGAGATGCCAGCTCCTTTCATTCAGTCAGTAGCTTCAAACATTTCTGGTATATGAAAAACATGTTTTTCAATGGCAAAAATCAATGAATATTGTAAATGCACAAACAGTAATATCTCCACATTGCACGGTGCAATTCTGAAATTTTTTGCTTTTTCCTGCTAATCCTAGCATGATAAAGAAGATTCAAAGAGAGTGAGATGCCAGCTCCTTTCATTCAGTCAGTAGCTTCAAACATTTCTGGTATATGAAAAACATGTTTTTCAATGGCAAAAATCAATGAATATTGTAAATGCACAAACAGTAATATCTCCACATTGCACGGTGCAATTCTGAAATTTTTAGCTTTTTCCTGTTAATCCTAGCATGATAAAGAAGATTCAAAGAGAGTGAGATGCCAGCTCCTTTCATTCAGTCAGTAGCTTCAAACATTTCTGGTATATGAAAAACATGTTTTTCAATGGCAAAAATCAATGAATATTGTAAATGCACAAACAGTAATATCTCCACATTGCACGGTGCAATTCTGAAATTTTTAGCTTTTTCCTGTTAATCCTAGCATGATAAAGAAGATTCAAAGAGAGTGAGATGCCAGCTCCTTTCATTCAGTCAGTAGCTTCAAACATTTCTGGTATATGAAAAACATGTTTTTCAATGGCAAAAATCAATGAATATTGTAAATGCACAAACAGTAATATCTCCACATTGCACGGTGCAATTCTGAAATTTTTAGCTTTTTCCTGTTAATCCTAGCATGATAAAGAAGATTCAAAGAGAGTGAGATGCCAGCTCCTTTCATTCAGTCAGTAGCTTCAAACATTTCTGGTATATGAAAAACATGTTTTTCAATGGCAAAAATCAATGAATATTGTAAATGCACAAACAGTAATATCTCCACATTGCACGGTGCAATTCTGAAATTTTTTGCTTTTTCCTGCTAATCCTAGCATGATAAAGAAGATTCAAAGAGAGTGAGATGCCAGCTCCTTTCATTCAGTCAGTAGCTTCAAACATTTCTGGTATATGAAAAACATGTTTTTCAATGGCAAAAATCAATGAATATTGTAAATGCACAAACAGTAATATCTCCACATTGCACGGTGCAATTCTGAAATTTTTAGCTTTTTCCTGTTAATCCTAGCATGATAAAGAAGATTCAAAGAGAGTGAGATGCCAGCTCCTTTCATTCAGTCAGTAGCTTCAAACATTTCTGGTATATGAAAAACATGTTTTTCAATGGCAAAAATCAATGAATATTGTAAATGCACAAACAGTAATATCTCCACATTGCACGGTGCAATTCTGAAATTTTTTGCTTTTTCCTGCTAATCCTAGCATGATAAAGAAGATTCAAAGAGAGTGAGATGCCAGCTCCTTTCATTCAGTCAGTAGCTTCAAACATTTCTGGTATATGAAAAACATGTTTTTCAATGGCAAAAATCAATGAATATTGTAAATGCACAAACAGTAATATCTCCACATTGCACGGTGCAATTCTGAAATTTTTTGCTTTTTCCTGCTAATCCTAGCATGATAAAGAAGATTCAAAGAGAGTGAGATGCCAGCTCCTTTCATTCAGTCAGTAGCTTCAAACATTTCTGGTATATGAAAAACATGTTTTTCAATGGCAAAAATCAATGAATATTGTAAATGCACAAACAGTAATATCTCCACATTGCACGGTGCAATTCTGAAATTTTTAGCTTTTTCCTGTTAATCCTAGCATGATAAAGAAGATTCAAAGAGAGTGAGATGCCAGCTCCTTTCATTCAGTCAGTAGCTTCAAACATTTCTGGTATATGAAAAACATGTTTTTCAATGGCAAAAATCAATGAATATTGTAAATGCACAAACAGTAATATCTCCACATTGCACGGTGCAATTCTGAAATTTTTTGCTTTTTCCTGCTAATCCTAGCATGATAAAGAAGATTCAAAGAGAGTGAGATGCCAGCTCCTTTCATTCAGTCAGTAGCTTCAAACATTTCTGGTATATGAAAAACATGTTTTTCAATGGCAAAAATCAATGAATATTGTAAATGCACAAACAGTAATATCTCCACATTGCACGGTGCAATTCTGAAATTTTTAGCTTTTTCCTGTTAATCCTAGCATGATAAAGAAGATTCAAAGAGAGTGAGATGCCAGCTCCTTTCATTCAGTCAGTAGCTTCAAACATTTCTGGTATATGAAAAACATGTTTTTCAATGGCAAAAATCAATGAATATTGTAAATGCACAAACAGTAATATCTCCACATTGCACGGTGCAATTCTGAAATTTTTTGCTTTTTCCTGTTAATCCTAGCATGATAAAGAAGATTCAAAGAGAGTGAGATGCCAGCTCCTTTCATTCAGTCAGTAGCTTCAAACATTTCTGGTATATGAAAAACATGTTTTTCAATGGCAAAAATCAATGAATATTGTAAATGCACAAACAGTAATATCTCCACATTGCACGGTGCAATTCTGAAATTTTTTGCTTTTTCCTGTTAATCCTAGCATGATAAAGAAGATTCAAAGAGATTGAGATGCCAGCTCCTTTCATTCAGTCAGTAGCTTCAAACATTTCTGGTATATGAAAAACATGTTTTTCAATGGCAAAAATCAATGAATATTGTAAATGCACAAACAGTAATATCTCCACATTGCACGGTGCAATTCTGAAATTTTTAGCTTTTTCCTGTTAATCCTAGCATGATAAAGAAGATTCAAAGAGAGTGAGATGCCAGCTCCTTTCATTCAGTCAGTAGCTTCAAACATTTCTGGTATATGGAAAACATGTTTTTCAATGGCAAAAATCAATGAATATTGTAAATGCACAAACAGTAATATCTCCACATTGCACGGTGCAATTCTGAAATTTTTTGCTTTTTCCTGCTAATCCTAGCATGATAAAGAAGATTCAAAGAGAGTGAGATGCCAGCTCCTTTCATTCAGTCAGTAGCTTCAAACATTTCTGGTATATGAAAAACATGTTTTTCAATGGCAAAAATCAATGAATATTGTAAATGCACAAACAGTAATATCTCCACATTGCACGGTGCAATTCTGAAATTTTTTGCTTTTTCCTGCTAATCCTAGCATGATAAAGAAGATTCAAAGAGAGTGAGATGCCAGCTCCTTTCATTCAGTCAGTAGCTTCAAACATTTCTGGACGTTTTTCAATGGCAAAAATCAATGAATATTGTAAATGCACAAACAGTAATATCTCCACATTGCACGGTGCAATTCTGAAATTTTTTGCTTTTTCCTGTTAATCCTAGCATGATAAAGAAGATTCAAAGAGAGTGAGATGCCAGCTCCTTTCATTCAGTCAGTAGCTTCAAACATTTCTGGTATATGAAAAACATGTTTTTCAATGGCAAAAATCAATGAATATTGTAAATGCACAAACAGTAATATCTCCACATTGCACGGTGCAATTCTGAAATTTTTAGCTTTTTCCTGTTAATCCTAGCATGATAAAGAAGATTCAAAGAGAGTGAGATGCCAGCTCCTTTCATTCAGTCAGTAGCTTCAAACATTTCTGGTATATGAAAAACATGTTTTTCAATGGCAAAAATCAATGAATATTGTAAATGCACAAACAGTAATATCTCCACATTGCAAGGTGCAATTCTGAAATTTTTTGCTTTTTCCTGCTAATCCTAGCATGATAAAGAAGATTCAAAGAGAGTGAGATGCCAGCTCCTTTCATTCAGTCAGTAGCTTCAAACATTTCTGGTATATGGAAAACATGTTTTTCAATGGCAAAAATCAATGAATATTGTAAATGCACAAACAGTAATATCTCCACATTGCACGGTGCAATTCTGAAATTTTTAGCTTTTTCCTGTTAATCCTAGCATGATAAAGAAGATTCAAAGAGAGTGAGATGCCAGCTCCTTTCATTCAGTCAGTAGCTTCAAACATTTCTGGTATATGAAAAACATGTTTTTCAATGGCAAAAATCAATGAATATTGTAAATGCACAAACAGTAATATCTCCACATTGCACGGTGCAATTCTGAAATTTTTTGCTTTTTCCTGTTAATCCTAGCATGATAAAGAAGATTCAAAGAGAGATGCCAGCTCCTTGCATTCAGTCAGTAGCTTCAAACATTTCTGGACGTTTTTCAATGGCAAAAATCAATGAATATTGTAAATGCACAAACAGTAATATCTCCACATTGCAAGGTGCAATTCTGAAATTTTTAGCTTTTTCCTGTTAATCCTAGCATGATAAAGAAGATTCAAAGAGAGTGAGATGCCAGCTCCTTTCATTCAGTCAGTAGCTTCAAACATTTCTGGACGTTTTTCAATGGCAAAAATCAATGAATATTGTAAATGCACAAACAGTAATATCTCCACATTGCACGGTGCAATTCTGAAATTTTTAGCTTTTTCCTGTTAATCCTAGCATGATAAAGAAGATTCAAAGAGAGTGAGATGCCAGCTCCTTTCATTCAGTCAGTAGCTTCAAACATTTCTGGTATATGAAAAACATGTTTTTCAATGGCAAAAATCAATGAATATTGTAAATGCACAAACAGTAATATCTCCACATTGCACGGTGCAATTCTGAAATTTTTTGCTTTTTCCTGTTAATCCTAGCATGATAAAGAAGATTCAAAGAGAGTGAGATGCCAGCTCCTTTCATTCAGTCAGTAGCTTCAAACATTTCTGGTATATGAAAAACATGTTTTTCAATGGCAAAAATCAATGAATATTGTAAATGCACAAACAGTAATATCTCCACATTGCACGGTGCAATTCTGAAATTTTTAGCTTTTTCCTGTTAATCCTAGCATGATAAAGAAGATTCAAAGAGAGTGAGATGCCAGCTCCTTTCATTCAGTCAGTAGCTTCAAACATTTCTGGACGTTTTTCAATGGCAAAAATCAATGAATATTGTAAATGCACAAACAGTAATATCTCCACATTGCAAGGTGCAATTCTGAAATTTTTAGCTTTTTCCTGTTAATCCTAGCATGATAAATAAGATTCAAAGAGAGTGAGATGCCAGCTCCTTTCATTCAGTCAGTAGCTTCAAACATTTCTGGACGTTTTTCAATGGCAAAAATCAATGAATATTGTAAATGCACAAACAGTAATATCTCCACATTGCACGGTGCAATTCTGAAATTTTTAGCTTTTTCCTGTTAATCCTAGCATGATAAAGAAGATTCAAAGAGAGTGAGATGCCAGCTCCTTTCATTCAGTCAGTAGCTTCAAACATTTCTGGTATATGAAAAACATGTTTTTCAATGGCAAAAATCAATGAATATTGTAAATGCACAAACAGTAATATCTCCACATTGCACGGTGCAATTCTGAAATTTTTTGCTTTTTCCTGCTAATCCTAGCATGATAAAGAAGATTCAAAGAGAGTGAGATGCCAGCTCCTTTCATTCAGTCAGTAGCTTCAAACATTTCTGGTATATGAAAAACATGTTTTTCAATGGCAAAAATCAATGAATATTGTAAATGCACAAACAGTAATATCTCCACATTGCACGGTGCAATTCTGAAATTTTTAGCTTTTTCCTGTTAATCCTAGCATGATAAAGAAGATTCAAAGAGAGTGAGATGCCAGCTCCTTTCATTCAGTCAGTAGCTTCAAACATTTCTGGTATATGAAAAACATGTTTTTCAATGGCAAAAATCAATGAATATTGTAAATGCACAAACAGTAATATCTCCACATTGCAAGGTGCAATTCTGAAATTTTTTGCTTTTTCCTGCTAATCCTAGCATGATAAAGAAGATTCAAAGAGAGTGAGATGCCAGCTCCTTTCATTCAGTCAGTAGCTTCAAACATTTCTGGTATATGAAAAACATGTTTTTCAATGGCAAAAATCAATGAATATTGTAAATGCACAAACAGTAATATCTCCACATTGCACGGTGCAATTCTGAAATTTTTTGCTTTTTCCTGCTAATCCTAGCATGATAAAGAAGATTCAAAGAGAGTGAGATGCCAGCTCCTTTCATTCAGTCAGTAGCTTCAAACATTTCTGGTATATGAAAAACATGTTTTTCAATGGCAAAAATCAATGAATATTGTAAATGCACAAACAGTAATATCTCCACATTGCACAGTGCAATTCTGAAATTTTTTGCTTTTTCCTGCTAATCCTAGCATGATAAAGAAGATTCAAAGAGAGTGAGATGCCAGCTCCTTTCATTCAGTCAGTAGCTTCAAACATTTCTGGTATATGAAAAACATGTTTTTCAATGGCAAAAATCAATGAATATTGTAAATGCACAAACAGTAATATCTCCACATTGCACGGTGCAATTCTGAAATTTTTTGCTTTTTCCTGCTAATCCTAGCATGATAAAGAAGATTCAAAGAGAGTGAGATGCCAGCTCCTTTCATTCAGTCAGTAGCTTCAAACATTTCTGGTATATGAAAAACATGTTTTTCAATGGCAAAAATCAATGAATATTGTAAATGCACAAACAGTAATATCTCCACATTGCACGGTGCAATTCTGAAATTTTTTGCTTTTTCCTGTTAATCCTAGCATGATAAAGAAGATTCAAAGAGAGTGAGATGCCAGCTCCTTTCATTCAGTCAGTAGCTTCAAACATTTCTGGTATATGAAAAACATGTTTTTCAATGGCAAAAATCAATGAATATTGTAAATGCACAAACAGTAATATCTCCACATTGCACGGTGCAATTCTGAAATTTTTAGCTTTTTCCTGTTAATCCTAGCATGATAAAGAAGATTCAAAGAGAGTGAGATGCCAGCTCCTTTCATTCAGTCAGTAGCTTCAAACATTTCTGGTATATGAAAAACATGTTTTTCAATGGCAAAAATCAATGAATATTGTAAATGCACAAACAGTAATATCTCCACATTGCAAGGTGCAATTCTGAAATTTTTAGCTTTTTCCTGCTAATCCTAGCATGATAAAGAAGATTCAAAGAGAGTGAGATGCCAGCTCCTTTCATTCAGTCAGTAGCTTCAAACATTTCTGGTATATGAAAAACATGTTTTTCAATGGCAAAAATCAATGAATATTGTAAATGCACAAACAGTAATATCTCCACATTGCAAGGTGCAATTCTGAAATTTTTTGCTTTTTCCTGCTAATCCTAGCATGATAAAGAAGATTCAAAGAGAGTGAGATGCCAGCTCCTTTCATTCAGTCAGTAGCTTCAAACATTTCTGGTATATGAAAAACATGTTTTTCAATGGCAAAAATCAATGAATATTGTAAATGCACAAACAGTAATATCTCCACATTGCAAGGTGCAATTCTGAAATTTTTAGCTTTTTCCTGTTAATCCTAGCATGATAAAGAAGATTCAAAGAGAGTGAGATGCCAGCTCCTTTCATTCAGTCAGTAGCTTCAAACATTTCTGGTATATGAAAAACATGTTTTTCAATGGCAAAAATCAATGAATATTGTAAATGCACAAACAGTAATATCTCCACATTGCACGGTGCAATTCTGAAATTTTTAGCTTTTTCCTGTTAATCCTAGCATGATAAAGAAGATTCAAAGAGAGTGAGATGCCAGCTCCTTTCATTCAGTCAGTAGCTTCAAACATTTCTGGTATATGAAAAACATGTTTTTCAATGGCAAAAATCAATGAATATTGTAAATGCACAAACAGTAATATCTCCACATTGCACGGTGCAATTCTGAAATTTTTTGCTTTTTCCTGCTAATCCTAGCATGATAAAGAAGATTCAAAGAGAGTGAGATGCCAGCTCCTTTCATTCAGTCAGTAGCTTCAAACATTTCTGGTATATGAAAAACATGTTTTTCAATGGCAAAAATCAATGAATATTGTAAATGCACAAACAGTAATATCTCCACATTGCACGGTGCAATTCTGAAATTTTTTGCTTTTTCCTGCTAATCCTAGCATGATAAAGAAGATTCAAAGAGAGTGAGATGCCAGCTCCTTTCATTCAGTCAGTAGCTTCAAACATTTCTGGACGTTTTTCAATGGCAAAAATCAATGAATATTGTAAATGCACAAACAGTAATATCTCCACATTGCACGGTGCAATTCTGAAATTTTTTGCTTTTTCCTGTTAATCCTAGCATGATAAAGAAGATTCAAAGAGAGTGAGATGCCAGCTCCTTTCATTCAGTCAGTAGCTTCAAACATTTCTGGTATATGAAAAACATGTTTTTCAATGGCAAAAATCAATGAATATTGTAAATGCACAAACAGTAATATCTCCACATTGCACGGTGCAATTCTGAAATTTTTAGCTTTTTCCTGCTAATCCTAGCATGATAAAGAACATTCAAAGAGAGTGAGATGCCAGCTCCTTTCATTCAGTCAGTAGCTTCAAACATTTCTGGTATATGAAAAACATGTTTTTCAATGGCAAAAATCAATGAATATTGTAAATGCACAAACAGTAATATCTCCACATTGCACGGTGCAATTCTGAAATTTTTAGCTTTTTCCTGTTAATCCTAGCATGATAAAGAAGATTCAAAGAGAGTGAGATGCCAGCTCCTTTCATTCAGTCAGTAGCTTCAAACATTTCTGGTATATGAAAAACATGTTTTTCAATGGCAAAAATCAATGAATATTGTAAATGCACAAACAGTAATATCTCCACATTGCACGGTGCAATTCTGAAATTTTTTGCTTTTTCCTGTTAATCCTAGCATGATAAAGAAGATTCAAAGAGAGATGCCAGCTCCTTTCATTCAGTCAGTAGCTTCAAACATTTCTGGACGTTTTTCAATGGCAAAAATCAATGAATATTGTAAATGCACAAACAGTAATATCTCCACATTGCAAGGTGCAATTCTGAAATTTTTAGCTTTTTCCTGTTAATCCTAGCATGATAAAGAAGATTCAAAGAGAGTGAGATGCCAGCTCCTTTCATTCAGTCAGTAGCTTCAAACATTTCTGGACGTTTTTCAATGGCAAAAATCAATGAATATTGTAAATGCACAAACAGTAATATCTCCACATTGCACGGTGCAATTCTGAAATTTTTAGCTTTTTCCTGTTAATCCTAGCATGATAAAGAAGATTCAAAGAGAGTGAGATGCCAGCTCCTTTCATTCAGTCAGTAGCTTCAAACATTTCTGGTATATGAAAAACATGTTTTTCAATGGCAAAAATCAATGAATATTGTAAATGCACAAACAGTAATATCTCCACATTGCACGGTGCAATTCTGAAATTTTTTGCTTTTTCCTGTTAATCCTAGCATGATAAAGAAGATTCAAAGAGAGTGAGATGCCAGCTCCTTTCATTCAGTCAGTAGCTTCAAACATTTCTGGTATATGAAAAACATGTTTTTCAATGGCAAAAATCAATGAATATTGTAAATGCACAAACAGTAATATCTCCACATTGCACGGTGCAATTCTGAAATTTTTAGCTTTTTCCTGTTAATCCTAGCATGATAAAGAAGATTCAAAGAGAGTGAGATGCCAGCTCCTTTCATTCAGTCAGTAGCTTCAAACATTTCTGGACGTTTTTCAATGGCAAAAATCAATGAATATTGTAAATGCACAAACAGTAATATCTCCACATTGCAAGGTGCAATTCTGAAATTTTTAGCTTTTTCCTGTTAATCCTAGCATGATAAAGAAGATTCAAAGAGAGTGAGATGCCAGCTCCTTTCATTCAGTCAGTAGCTTCAAACATTTCTGGACGTTTTTCAATGGCAAAAATCAATGAATATTGTAAATGCACAAACAGTAATATCTCCACATTGCACGGTGCAATTCTGAAATTTTTAGCTTTTTCCTGTTAATCCTAGCATGATAAAGAAGATTCAAAGAGAGTGAGATGCCAGCTCCTTTCATTCAGTCAGTAGCTTCAAACATTTCTGGTATATGAAAAACATGTTTTTCAATGGCAAAAATCAATGAATATTGTAAATGCACAAACAGTAATATCTCCACATTGCACGGTGCAATTCTGAAATTTTTTGCTTTTTCCTGCTAATCCTAGCATGATAAAGAAGATTCAAAGAGAGTGAGATGCCAGCTCCTTTCATTCAGTCAGTAGCTTCAAACATTTCTGGTATATGAAAAACATGTTTTTCAATGGCAAAAATCAATGAATATTGTAAATGCACAAACAGTAATATCTCCACATTGCACGGTGCAATTCTGAAATTTTTAGCTTTTTCCTGTTAATCCTAGCATGATAAAGAAGATTCAAAGAGAGTGAGATGCCAGCTCCTTTCATTCAGTCAGTAGCTTCAAACATTTCTGGTATATGAAAAACATGTTTTTCAATGGCAAAAATCAATGAATATTGTAAATGCACAAACAGTAATATCTCCACATTGCAAGGTGCAATTCTGAAATTTTTTGCTTTTTCCTGCTAATCCTAGCATGATAAAGAAGATTCAAAGAGAGTGAGATGCCAGCTCCTTTCATTCAGTCAGTAGCTTCAAACATTTCTGGTATATGAAAAACATGTTTTTCAATGGCAAAAATCAATGAATATTGTAAATGCACAAACAGTAATATCTCCACATTGCACGGTGCAATTCTGAAATTTTTTGCTTTTTCCTGCTAATCCTAGCATGATAAAGAAGATTCAAAGAGAGTGAGATGCCAGCTCCTTTCATTCAGTCAGTAGCTTCAAACATTTCTGGTATATGAAAAACATGTTTTTCAATGGCAAAAATCAATGAATATTGTAAATGCACAAACAGTAATATCTCCACATTGCACAGTGCAATTCTGAAATTTTTTGCTTTTTCCTGCTAATCCTAGCATGATAAAGAAGATTCAAAGAGAGTGAGATGCCAGCTCCTTTCATTCAGTCAGTAGCTTCAAACATTTCTGGTATATGAAAAACATGTTTTTCAATGGCAAAAATCAATGAATATTGTAAATGCACAAACAGTAATATCTCCACATTGCACGGTGCAATTCTGAAATTTTTTGCTTTTTCCTGCTAATCCTAGCATGATAAAGAAGATTCAAAGAGAGTGAGATGCCAGCTCCTTTCATTCAGTCAGTAGCTTCAAACATTTCTGGTATATGAAAAACATGTTTTTCAATGGCAAAAATCAATGAATATTGTAAATGCACAAACAGTAATATCTCCACATTGCACGGTGCAATTCTGAAATTTTTAGCTTTTTCCTGCTAATCCTAGCATGATAAAGAACATTCAAAGAGAGTGAGATGCCAGCTCCTTTCATTCAGTCAGTAGCTTCAAACATTTCTGGTATATGAAAAACATGTTTTTCAATGGCAAAAATCAATGAATATTGTAAATGCACAAACAGTAATATCTCCACATTGCACGGTGCAATTCTGAAATTTTTAGCTTTTTCCTGTTAATCCTAGCATGATAAAGAAGATTCAAAGAGAGTGAGATGCCAGCTCCTTTCATTCAGTCAGTAGCTTCAAACATTTCTGGTATATGAAAAACATGTTTTTCAATTCCAAAAATCAATGAATATTGTAAATGCACAAACAGTAATATCTCCACATTGCACGGTGCAATTCTGAAATTTTTTGCTTTTTCCTGTTAATCCTAGCATGATAAAGAAGATTCAAAGAGAGATGCCAGCTCCTTTCATTCAGTCAGTAGCTTCAAACATTTCTGGACGTTTTTCAATGGCAAAAATCAATGAATATTGTAAATGCACAAACAGTAATATCTCCACATTGCAAGGTGCAATTCTGAAATTTTTAGCTTTTTCCTGTTAATCCTAGCATGATAAAGAAGATTCAAAGAGAGTGAGATGCCAGCTCCTTTCATTCAGTCAGTAGCTTCAAACATTTCTGGACGTTTTTCAATGGCAAAAATCAATGAATATTGTAAATGCACAAACAGTAATATCTCCACATTGCACGGTGCAATTCTGAAATTTTTAGCTTTTTCCTGTTAATCCTAGCATGATAAAGAAGATTCAAAGAGAGTGAGATGCCAGCTCCTTTCATTCAGTCAGTAGCTTCAAACATTTCTGGTATATGAAAAACATGTTTTTCAATGGCAAAAATCAATGAATATTGTAAATGCACAAACAGTAATATCTCCACATTGCACGGTGCAATTCTGAAATTTTTTGCTTTTTCCTGTTAATCCTAGCATGATAAAGAAGATTCAAAGAGAGTGAGATGCCAGCTCCTTTCATTCAGTCAGTAGCTTCAAACATTTCTGGTATATGAAAAACATGTTTTTCAATGGCAAAAATCAATGAATATTGTAAATGCACAAACAGTAATATCTCCACATTGCACGGTGCAATTCTGAAATTTTTAGCTTTTTCCTGTTAATCCTAGCATGATAAAGAAGATTCAAAGAGAGTGAGATGCCAGCTCCTTTCATTCAGTCAGTAGCTTCAAACATTTCTGGACGTTTTTCAATGGCAAAAATCAATGAATATTGTAAATGCACAAACAGTAATATCTCCACATTGCAAGGTGCAATTCTGAAATTTTTAGCTTTTTCCTGTTAATCCTAGCATGATAAAGAAGATTCAAAGAGAGTGAGATGCCAGCTCCTTTCATTCAGTCAGTAGCTTCAAACATTTCTGGACGTTTTTCAATGGCAAAAATCAATGAATATTGTAAATGCACAAACAGTAATATCTCCACATTGCACGGTGCAATTCTGAAATTTTTAGCTTTTTCCTGTTAATCCTAGCATGATAAAGAAGATTCAAAGAGAGTGAGATGCCAGCTCCTTTCATTCAGTCAGTAGCTTCAAACATTTCTGGTATATGAAAAACATGTTTTTCAATGGCAAAAATCAATGAATATTGTAAATGCACAAACAGTAATATCTCCACATTGCACGGTGCAATTCTGAAATTTTTTGCTTTTTCCTGCTAATCCTAGCATGATAAAGAAGATTCAAAGAGAGTGAGATGCCAGCTCCTTTCATTCAGTCAGTAGCTTCAAACATTTCTGGTATATGAAAAACATGTTTTTCAATGGCAAAAATCAATGAATATTGTAAATGCACAAACAGTAATATCTCCACATTGCACGGTGCAATTCTGAAATTTTTAGCTTTTTCCTGTTAATCCTAGCATGATAAAGAAGATTCAAAGAGAGTGAGATGCCAGCTCCTTTCATTCAGTCAGTAGCTTCAAACATTTCTGGTATATGAAAAACATGTTTTTCAATGGCAAAAATCAATGAATATTGTAAATGCACAAACAGTAATATCTCCACATTGCAAGGTGCAATTCTGAAATTTTTTGCTTTTTCCTGCTAATCCTAGCATGATAAAGAAGATTCAAAGAGAGTGAGATGCCAGCTCCTTTCATTCAGTCAGTAGCTTCAAACATTTCTGGTATATGAAAAACATGTTTTTCAATGGCAAAAATCAATGAATATTGTAAATGCACAAACAGTAATATCTCCACATTGCACGGTGCAATTCTGAAATTTTTTGCTTTTTCCTGCTAATCCTAGCATGATAAAGAAGATTCAAAGAGAGTGAGATGCCAGCTCCTTTCATTCAGTCAGTAGCTTCAAACATTTCTGGTATATGAAAAACATGTTTTTCAATGGCAAAAATCAATGAATATTGTAAATGCACAAACAGTAATATCTCCACATTGCACAGTGCAATTCTGAAATTTTTTGCTTTTTCCTGCTAATCCTAGCATGATAAAGAAGATTCAAAGAGAGTGAGATGCCAGCTCCTTTCATTCAGTCAGTAGCTTCAAACATTTCTGGTATATGAAAAACATGTTTTTCAATGGCAAAAATCAATGAATATTGTAAATGCACAAACAGTAATATCTCCACATTGCACGGTGCAATTCTGAAATTTTTTGCTTTTTCCTGCTAATCCTAGCATGATAAAGAAGATTCAAAGAGAGTGAGATGCCAGCTCCTTTCATTCAGTCAGTAGCTTCAAACATTTCTGGTATATGAAAAACATGTTTTTCAATGGCAAAAATCAATGAATATTGTAAATGCACAAACAGTAATATCTCCACATTGCACGGTGCAATTCTGAAATTTTTTGCTTTTTCCTGTTAATCCTAGCATGATAAAGAAGATTCAAAGAGAGTGAGATGCCAGCTCCTTTCATTCAGTCAGTAGCTTCAAACATTTCTGGTATATGAAAAACATGTTTTTCAATGGCAAAAATCAATGAATATTGTAAATGCACAAACAGTAATATCTCCACATTGCACGGTGCAATTCTGAAATTTTTAGCTTTTTCCTGTTAATCCTAGCATGATAAAGAAGATTCAAAGAGAGTGAGATGCCAGCTCCTTTCATTCAGTCAGTAGCTTCAAACATTTCTGGTATATGAAAAACATGTTTTTCAATGGCAAAAATCAATGAATATTGTAAATGCACAAACAGTAATATCTCCACATTGCAAGGTGCAATTCTGAAATTTTTTGCTTTTTCCTGCTAATCCTAGCATGATAAAGAAGATTCAAAGAGAGTGAGATGCCAGCTCCTTTCATTCAGTCAGTAGCTTCAAACATTTCTGGTATATGAAAAACATGTTTTTCAATGGTAAAAATCAATGAATATTGTAAATGCACAAACAGTAATATCTCCACATTGCAAGGTGCAATTCTGAAATTTTTTGCTTTTTCCTGCTAATCCTAGCATGATAAAGAAGATTCAAAGAGAGTGAGATGCCAGCTCCTTTCATTCAGTCAGTAGCTTCAAACATTTCTGGTATATGAAAAACATGTTTTTCAATGGCAAAAATCAATGAATATTGTAAATGCACAAACAGTAATATCTCCACATTGCAAGGTGCAATTCTGAAATTTTTAGCTTTTTCCTGTTAATCCTAGCATGATAAAGAAGATTCAAAGAGAGTGAGATGCCAGCTCCTTTCATTCAGTCAGTAGCTTCAAACATTTCTGGTATATGAAAAACATGTTTTTCAATGGCAAAAATCAATGAATATTGTAAATGCACAAACAGTAATATCTCCACATTGCACGGTGCAATTCTGAAATTTTTAGCTTTTTCCTGTTAATCCTAGCATGATAAAGAAGATTCAAAGAGAGTGAGATGCCAGCTCCTTTCATTCAGTCAGTAGCTTCAAACATTTCTGGACGTTTTTCAATGGCAAAAATCAATGAATATTGTAAATGCACAAACAGTAATATCTCCACATTGCACAGTGCAATTCTGAAATTTTTAGCTTTTTCCTGTTAATCCTAGCATGATAAAGAAGATTCAAAGAGAGTGAGATGCCAGCTCCTTTCATTCAGTCAGTAGCTTCAAACATTTCTGGACGTTTTTCAATGGCAAAAATCAATGAATATTGTAAATGCACAAACAGTAATATCTCCACATTGCACGGTGCAATTCTGAAATTTTTTGCTTTTTCCTGCTAATCCTAGCATGATAAAGAAGATTCAAAGAGAGTGAGATGCCAGCTCCTTTCATTCAGTCAGTAGCTTCAAACATTTCTGGTATATGAAAAACATGTTTTTCAATGGCAAAAATCAATGAATATTGTAAATGCACAAACAGTAATATCTCCACATTGCAAGGTGCAATTCTGAAATTTTTTGCTTTTTCCTGCTAATCCTAGCATGATAAAGAAGATTCAAAGAGAGTGAGATGCCAGCTCTTTTCATTCAGTCAGTAGCTTCAAACATTTCTGGTATATGAAAAACATGTTTTTCAATGGCAAAAATCAATGAATATTGTAAATGCACAAACAGTAATATCTCCACATTGCACGGTGCAATTCTGAAATTTTTTGCTTTTTCCTGCTAATCCTAGCATGATAAAGAAGATTCAAAGAGAGTGAGATGCCAGCTCCTTTCATTCAGTCAGTAGCTTCAAACATTTCTGGTATATGAAAAACATGTTTTTCAATGGCAAAAATCAATGAATATTGTAAATGCACAAACAGTAATATCTCCACATTGCAAGGTGCAATTCTGAAATTTTTTGCTTTTTCCTGCTAATCCTAGCATGATAAAGAAGATTCAAAGAGAGTGAGATGCCAGCTCCTTTCATTCAGTCAGTAGCTTCAAACATTTCTGGTATATGAAAAACATGTTTTTCAATTGCAAAAATCAATGAATATTGTAAATGCACAAACAGTAATATCTCCACATTGCACGGTGCAATTCTGAAATTTTTTGCTTTTTTCTGCTAATCCTAGCATGATAAAGAAGATTCAAAGAGAGTGAGATGCCAGCTCCTTTCATTCAGTCAGTAGCTTCAAACATTTCTGGTATATGAAAAACATGTTTTTCAATGGCAAAAATCAATGAATATTGTAAATGCACAAACAGTAATATCTCCACATTGCACGGTGCAATTCTGAAATTTTTTGCTTTTTCCTGCTAATCCTAGCATGATAAAGAAGATTCAAAGAGAGTGAGATGCCAGCTCCTTTCATTCAGTCAGTAGCTTCAAACATTTCTGGTATATGAAAAACATGTTTTTCAATGGCAAAAATCAATGAATATTGTAAATGCACAAACAGTAATATCTCCACATTGCACGGTGCAATTCTGAAATTTTTTGCTTTTTCCTGCTAATCCTAGCATGATAAAGAAGATTCAAAGAGAGTGAGATGCCAGCTCCTTTCATTCAGTCAGTAGCTTCAAACATTTCTGGACGTTTTTCAATGGCAAAAATCAATGAATATTGTAAATGCACAAACAGTAATATCTCCACATTGCACGGTGCAATTCTGAAATTTTTTGCTTTTTCCTGCTAATCCTAGCATGATAAAGAAGATTCAAAGAGAGTGAGATGCCAGCTCCTTTCATTCAGTCAGTAGCTTCAAACATTTCTGGACGTTTTTCAATGGCAAAAATCAATGAATATTGTAAATGCACAAACAGTAATATCTCCACATTGCACGGTGCAATTCTGAAATTTTTTGCTTTTTCCTGCAAATCCTAGAATGATAAAGAAGATTCAAAGAGACTGAGATGCCAGCTCCTTTCATTCAGTCAGTAGCTTCAAACATTTCTGGTATATGAAAAACATGTTTTTCAATGGCAAAAATCAATGAATATTGTAAATGCACAAACAGTAATATCTCCACATTGCAAGGTGCAATTCTGAAATTTTTTGCTTTTTCCTGCTAATCCTAGCATGATAAAGAAGATTCAAAGAGAGTGAGATGCCAGCTCCTTTCATTCAGTCAGTAGCTTCAAACATTTCTGG
The DNA here is from genome assembly GCF_046119375.1 of Phyllobates terribilis. Taxonomy (NCBI): domain Eukaryota; kingdom Metazoa; phylum Chordata; class Amphibia; order Anura; family Dendrobatidae; genus Phyllobates; species Phyllobates terribilis. The sequence continues at coordinate 69,953 of NW_027365667.1, read as the reverse complement.
TATATGAAAAACATGTTTTTCAATGGCAAAAATCAATGAATATTGTAAATGCACAAACAGTAATATCTCCACATTGCACGGTGCAATTCTGAAATTTTTTGCTTTTTCCTGCTAATCCTAGCATGATAAAGAAGATTCAAAGAGAGTGAGATGCCAGCTCCTTTCATTCAGTCAGTAGCTTCAAACATTTCTGGTATATGAAAAACATGTTTTTCAATGGCAAAAATCAATGAATATTGTAAATGCACAAACAGTAATATCTCCACATTGCAAGGTGCAATTCTGAAATTTTTTGCTTTTTCCTGCTAATCCTAGCATGATAAAGAAGATTCAAAGAGAGTGAGATGCCAGCTCCTTTCATTCAGTCAGTAGCTTCAAACATTTCTGGTATATGAAAAACATGTTTTTCAATGGCAAAAATCAATGAATATTGTAAATGCACAAACAGTAATATCTCCACATTGCACGGTGCAATTCTGAAATTTTTTGCTTTTTTCTGCTAATCCTAGCATGATAAAGAAGATTCAAAGAGAGTGAGATGCCAGCTCCTTTCATTCAGTCAGTAGCTTCAAACATTTCTGGTATATGAAAAACATGTTTTTCAATGGCAAAAATCAATGAATATTGTAAATGCACAAACAGTAATATCTCCACATTGCACGGTGCAATTCTGAAATTTTTTGCTTTTTCCTGCTAATCCTAGCATGATAAAGAAGATTCAAAGAGAGTGAGATGCCAGCTCCTTTCATTCAGTCAGTAGCTTCAAACATTTCTGGTATATGAAAAACATGTTTTTCAATGGCAAAAATCAATGAATATTGTAAATGCACAAACAGTAATATCTCCACATTGCACGGTGCAATTCTGAAATTTTTTGCTTTTTCCTGCTAATCCTAGCATGATAAAGAAGATTCAAAGAGAGTGAGATGCCAGCTCCTTTCATTCAGTCAGTAGCTTCAAACATTTCTGGACGTTTTTCAATGGCAAAAATCAATGAATATTGTAAATGCACAAACAGTAATATCTCCACATTGCACGGTGCAATTCTGAAATTTTTTGCTTTTTCCTGCTAATCCTAGCATGATAAAGAAGATTCAAAGAGAGTGAGATGCCAGCTCCTTTCATTCAGTCAGTAGCTTCAAACATTTCTGGTATATGAAAAACATGTTTTTCAATGGCAAAAATCAATGAATATTGTAAATGCACAAACAGTAATATCTCCACATTGCACGGTGCAATTCTGAAATTTTTTGCTTTTTCCTGTTAATCCTAGCATGATAAAGAAGATTCAAAGAGAGTGAGATGCCAGCTCCTTTCATTCAGTCAGTAGCTTCAAACATTTCTGGTATATGAAAAACATGTTTTTTCATGGCAAAAATCAATGAATATTGTAAATGCACAAACAGTAATATCTCCACATTGCACGGTGCAATTCTGAAATTTTTAGCTTTTTCCTGTTAATCCTAGCATGATAAAGAAGATTCAAAGAGAGTGAGATGCCAGCTCCTTTCATTCAGTCAGTAGCTTCAAACATTTCTGGTATATGAAAAACATGTTTTTCAATGGCAAAAATCAATGAATATTGTAAATGCACAAACAGTAATATCTCCACATTGCAAGGTGCAATTCTGAAATTTTTTGCTTTTTCCTGCTAATCCTAGCATGATAAAGAAGATTCAAAGAGAGTGAGATGCCAGCTCATTTCATTCAGTCAGTAGCTTCAAACATTTCTGGTATATGAAAAACATGTTTTTCAATGGCAAAAATCAATGAATATTGTAAATGCACAAACAGTAATATCTCCACATTGCAAGGTGCAATTCTGAAATTTTTTGCTTTTTCCTGCTAATCCTAGCATGATAAAGAAGATTCAAAGAGAGTGAGATGCCAGCTCCTTTCATTCAGTCAGTAGCTTCAAACATTTCTGGTATATGAAAAACATGTTTTTCAATGGCAAAAATCAATGAATATTGTAAATGCACAAACAGTAATATCTCCACATTGCAAGGTGCAATTCTGAAATTTTTAGCTTTTTCCTGTTAATCCTAACATGATAAAGAAGATTCAAAGAGAGTGAGATGCCAGCTCCTTTCATTCAGTCAGTAGCTTCAAACATTTCTGGTATATGAAAAACATGTTTTTCAATGGCAAAAATCAATGAATATTGTAAATGCACAAACAGTAATATCTCCACATTGCACGGTGCAATTCTGAAATTTTTAGCTTTTTCCTGTTAATCCTAGCATGATAAAGAAGATTCAAAGAGAGTGAGATGCCAGCTCCTTTCATTCAGTCAGTAGCTTCAAACATTTCTGGTATATGAAAAACATGTTTTTCAATGGCAAAAATCAATGAATATTGTAAATGCACAAACAATAATATCTCCACATTGCACGGTGCAATTCTGAAATTTTTTGCTTTTTCCTGCTAATCCTAGCATGATAAAGAAGATTCAAAGAGAGTGAGATGCCAGCTCCTTTCATTCAGTCAGTAGCTTCAAACATTTCTGGTATATGAAAAACATGTTTTTCAATGGCAAAAATCAATGAATATTGTAAATGCACAAACAGTAATATCTCCACATTGCACGGTGCAATTCTGAAATTTTTAGCTTTTTCCTGTTAATCCTAGCATGATAAAGAAGATTCAAAGAGAGTGAGATGCCAGCTCCTTTCATTCAGTCAGTAGCTTCAAACATTTCTGGTATATGAAAAACATGTTTTTCAATGGCAAAAATCAATGAATATTGTAAATGCACAAACAGTAATATCTCCACATTGCAAGGTGCAATTCTGAAATTTTTAGCTTTTTCCTGTTAATCCTAGCATGATAAAGAAGATTCAAAGAGAGTGAGATGCCAGCTCCTTTCATTCAGTCAGTAGCTTCAAACATTTCTGGACGTTTTTCAATGGCAAAAATCAATGAATATTGTAAATGCACAAACAGTAATATCTCCACATTGCAAGGTGCAATTCTGAAATTTTTTGCTTTTTCCTGCTAATCCTAGCATGATAAAGAAGATTCAAAGAGAGTGAGATGCCAGCTCCTTTCATTCAGTCAGTAGCTTCAAACATTTCTGGTATATGAAAAACATGTTTTTCAATGGCAAAAATCAATGAATATTGTAAATGCACAAACAGTAATATCTCCACATTGCAAGGTGCAATTCTGAAATTTTTAGCTTTTTCCTGTTAATCCTAGCATGATAAAGAAGATTCAAAGAGAGTGAGATGCCAGCTCCTTTCATTCAGTCAGTAGCTTCAAACATTTCTGGTATATGAAAAACATGTTTTTCAATGGCAAAAATCAATGAATATTGTAAATGCACAAACAGTAATATCTCCACATTGCACGGTGCAATTCTGAAATTTTTAGCTTTTTCCTGTTAATCCTAGCATGATAAAGAAGATTCAAAGAGAGTGAGATGCCAGCTCCTTTCATTCAGTCAGTAGCTTCAAACATTTCTGGTATATGAAAAACATGTTTTTCAATGGCAAAAATCAATGAATATTGTAAATGCACAAACAGTAATATCTCCACATTGCAAGGTGCAATTCTGAAATTTTTTGCTTTTTCCTGCTAATCCTAGCATGATAAAGAAGATTCAAAGAGAGTGAGATGCCAGCTCCTTTCATTCAGTCAGTAGCTTCAAACATTTCTGGTATATGAAAAACATGTTTTTCAATGGCAAAAATCAATGAATATTGTAAATGCACAAACAGTAATATCTCCACATTGCAAGGTGCAATTCTGAAATTTTTAGCTTTTTCCTGCTAATCCTAGCATGATAAAGAAGATTCAAAGAGAGTGAGATGCCAGCTCCTTTCATTCAGTCAGTAGCTTCAAACATTTCTGGACGTTTTTCAATGGCAAAAATCAATGAATATTGTAAATGCACAAACAGTAATATCTCCACATTGCACGGTGCAATTCTGAAATTTTTAGCTTTTTCCTGTTAATCCTAGCATGATAAAGAAGATTCAAAGAGAGTGAGATGCCAGCTCCTTTCATTCAGTCAGTAGCTTCAAACATTTCTGGTATATGAAAAACATGTTTTTCAATGGCAAAAATCAATGAATATTGTAAATGCACAAACAGTAATATCTCCACATTGCAAGGTGCAATTCTGAAATTTTTTGCTTTTTCCTGCTAATCCTAGCATGATAAAGAAGATTCAAAGAGAGTGAGATGCCAGCTCCTTTCATTCAGTCAGTAGCTTCAAACATTTCTGGTATATGAAAAACATGTTTTTCAATGGCAAAAATCAATGAATATTGTAAATGCACAAACAGTAATATCTCCACATTGCACGGTGCAATTCTGAAATTTTTTGCTTTTTCCTGTTAATCCTAGCATGATAAAGAAGATTCAAAGAGAGTGAGATGCCAGCTCCTTTCATTCAGTCAGTAGCTTCAAACATTTCTGGACGTTTTTCAATGGCAAAAATCAATGAATATTGTAAATGCACAAACAGTAATATCTCCACATTGCACGGTGCAATTCTGAAATTTTTAGCTTTTTCCTGTTAATCCTAGCATGATAAAGAAGATTCAAAGAGAGTGAGATGCCAGCTCCTTTCATTCAGTCAGTAGCTTCAAACATTTCTGGTATATGAAAAACATGTTTTTCAATGGCAAAAATCAATGAATATTGTAAATGCACAAACAGTAATATCTCCACATTGCACGGTGCAATTCTGAAATTTTTTGCTTTTTCCTGCTAATCCTAGCATGATAAAGAAGATTCAAAGAGAGTGAGATGCCAGCTCCTTTCATTCAGTCAGTAGCTTCAAACATTTCTGGTATATGAAAAACATGTTTTTCAATGGCAAAAATCAATGAATATTGTAAATGCACAAACAGTAATATCTCCACATTGCAAGGTGCAATTCTGAAATTTTTAGCTTTTTCCTGTTAATCCTAGCATGATAAAGAAGATTCAAAGAGAGTGAGATGCCAGCTCCTTTCATTCAGTCAGTAGCTTCAAACATTTCTGGTATATGAAAAACATGTTTTTCAATGGCAAAAATCAATGAATATTGTAAATGCACAAACAGTAATATCTCCACATTGCACGGTGCAATTCTGAAATTTTTAGCTTTTTCCTGTTAATCCTAGCATGATAAAGAAGATTCAAAGAGAGTGAGATGCCAGCTCCTTTCATTCAGTCAGTAGCTTCAAACATTTCTGGTATATGAAAAACATGTTTTTCAATGGCAAAAATCAATGAATATTGTAAATGCACAAACAGTAATATCTCCACATTGCACGGTGCAATTCTGAAATTTTTTGCTTTTTCCTGCTAATCCTAGCATGATAAAGAAGATTCAAAGAGAGTGAGATGCCAGCTCCTTTCATTCAGTCAGTAGCTTCAAACATTTCTGGTATATGAAAAACATGTTTTTCAATGGCAAAAATCAATGAATATTGTAAATGCACAAACAGTAATATCTCCACATTGCAAGGTGCAATTCTGAAATTTTTTGCTTTTTCCTGCTAATCCTAGCATGATAAAGAAGATTCAAAGAGAGTGAGATGCCAGCTCCTTTCATTCAGTCAGTAGCTTCAAACATTTCTGGTATATGAAAAACATGTTTTTCAATGGCAAAAATCAATGAATATTGTAAATGCACAAACAGTAATATCTCCACATTGCACGGTGCAATTCTGAAATTTTTTGCTTTTTCCTGCTAATCCTAGCATGATAAAGAAGATTCAAAGAGAGTGAGATGCCAGCTCCTTTCATTCAGTCAGTAGCTTCAAACATTTCTGGTATATGAAAAACATGTTTTTCAATGGCAAAAATCAATGAATATTGTAAATGCACAAACAGTAATATCTCCACATTGCACGGTGCAATTCTGAAATTTTTAGCTTTTTCCTGTTAATCCTAGCATGATAAAGAAGATTCAAAGAGAGTGAGATGCCAGCTCCTTTCATTCAGTCAGTAGCTTCAAACATTTCTAGTATATGAAAAACATGTTTTTCAATGGCAAAAATCAATGAATATTGTAAATGCACAAACAGTAATATCTCCACATTGCACGGTGCAATTCTGAAATTTTTAGCTTTTTCCTGTTAATCCTAGCATGATAAAGAAGATTCAAAGAGAGTGAGATGCCAGCTCCTTTCATTCAGTCAGTAGCTTCAAACATTTCTGGATGTTTTTCAATGGCAAAAATCAATGAATATTGTAAATGCACAAACAGTAATATCTCCACATTGCACGGTGCAATTCTGAAATTTTTTGCTCTTTCCTGCTAATCCTAGCATGATAAAGAAGATTCAAAGAGAGTGAGATGCCAGCTCCTTTCATTCAGTCAGTAGCTTCAAACATTTCTGGTATATGAAAAACATGTTTTTCAATGGCAAAAATCAATGAATATTGTAAATGCACAAACAGTAATATCTCCACATTGCAAGGTGCAATTCTGAAATTTTTTGCTTTTTCCTGCTAATCCTAGCATGATAAAGAAGATTCAAAGAGAGTGAGATGCCAGCTCCTTTCATTCAGTCAGTAGCTTCAAACATTTCTGGTATATGAAAAACATGTTTTTCAATGGCAAAAATCAATGAATATTGTAAATGCACAAACAGTAATATCTCCACATTGCACGGTGCAATTCTGAAATTTTTTGCTTTTTCCTGCTAATCCTAGCATGATAAAGAAGATTCAAAGAGAGTGAGATGCCAGCTCCTTTCATTCAGTCAGTAGCTTCAAACATTTCTGGACGTTTTTCAATGGCAAAAATCAATGAATATTGTAAATGCACAAACAGTAATATCTCCACATTGCAAGGTGCAATTCTGAAATTTTTTGCTTTTTCCTGCTAATCCTAGCATGATAAAGAAGATTCAAAGAGAGTGAGATGCCAGCTCCTTTCATTCAGTCAGTAGCTTCAAACATTTCTGGTATATGAAAAACATGTTTTTCAATGGCAAAAATCAATGAATATTGTAAATGCACAAACAGTAATATCTCCACATTGCACGGTGCAATTCTGAAATTTTTTGCTTTTTCCTGCTAATCCTAGCATGATAAAGAAGATTCAAAGAGAGTGAGATGCCAGCTCCTTTCATTCAGTCAGTAGCTTCAAACATTTCTGGACGTTTTTCAATGGCAAAAATCAATGAATATTGTAAATGCACAAACAGTAATATCTCCACATTGCACGGTGCAATTCTGAAATTTTTAGCTTTTTCCTGTTAATCCTAGCATGATAAAGAAGATTCAAAGAGAGTGAGATGCCAGCTCCTTTCATTCAGTCAGTAGCTTCAAACATTTCTGGTATATGAAAAACATGTTTTTCAATGGCAAAAATCAATGAATATTGTAAATGCACAAACAGTAATATCTCCACATTGCAAGGTGCAATTCTGAAATTTTTAGCGTTTTCCTGTTAATCCTAGCATGATAAAGAAGATTCAAAGAGAGTGAGATGCCAGCTCCTTTCATTCAGTCAGTAGCTTCAAACATTTCTGGTATATGAAAAACATGTTTTTCAATGGCAAAAATCAATGAATATTGTAAATGCACAAACAGTAATATCTCCACATTGCACGGTGCAATTCTGAAATTTTTTGCTTTTTCCTGCTAATCCTAGCATGATAAAGAAGATTTAAAGAGAGTGAGATGCCAGCTCCTTTCATTCAGTCAGTAGCTTCAAACATTTCTGGACGTTTTTCAATGGCAAAAATCAATGAATATTGTAAATGCACAAACAGTAATATCTCCACATTGCACGGTGCAATTCTGAAATTTTTAGCTTTTTCCTGTTAATCCTAGCATGATAAAGAAGATTCAAAGAGAGTGAGATGCCAGCTCCTTTCATTCAGTCAGTAGCTTCAAACATTTCTGGACGTTTTTCAATGGCAAAAATCAATGAATATTGTAAATGCACAAACAGTAATATCTCCACATTGCACGGTGCAATTCTGAAATTTTTAGCTTTTTCCTGTTAATCCTAGCATGATAAAGAAGATTCAAAGAGAGTGAGATGCCAGCTCCTTTCATTCAGTCAGTAGCTTCAAACATTTCTGGTATATGAAAAACATGTTTTTCAATGGCAAAAATCAATGAATATTGTAAATGCACAAACAGTAATATCTCCACATTGCAAGGTGCAATTCTGAAATTTTTAGCGTTTTCCTGTTAATCCTAGCATGATAAAGAAGATTCAAAGAGAGTGAGATGCCAGCTCCTTTCATTCAGTCAGTAGCTTCAAACATTTCTGGTATATGAAAAACATGTTTTTCAATGGCAAAAATCAATGAATATTGTAAATGCACAAACAGTAATATCTCCACATTGCAAGGTGCAATTCTGAAATTTTTTGCTTTTTCCTGTTAATCCTAGCATGATAAAGAAGATTCAAAGAGAGTGAGATGCCAGCTCCTTTCATTCAGTCAGTAGCTTCAAACATTTCTGGTATATGAAAAACATGTTTTTCAATGGCAAAAATCAATGAATATTGTAAATGCACAAACAGTAATATCTCCACATTGCAAGGTGCAATTCTGAAATTTTTAGCTTTTTCCTGCTAATCCTAGCATGATAAAGAAGATTCAAAGAGAGTGAGATGCCAGCTCCTTTCATTCAGTCAGTAGCTTCAAACATTTCTGGACGTTTTTCAATGGCAAAAATCAATGAATATTGTAAATGCACAAACAGTAATATCTCCACATTGCACGGTGCAATTCTGAAATTTTTAGCTTTTTCCTGCTAATCCTAGCATGATAAAGAAGATTCAAAGAGAGTGAGATGCCAGCTCCTTTCATTCAGTCAGTAGCTTCAAACATTTCTGGTATATGAAAAACATGTTTTTCAATGGCAAAAATCAATGAATATTGTAAATGCACAAACAGTAATATCTCCACATTGCAAGGTGCAATTCTGAAATTTTTAGCTTTTTCCTGCTAATCCTAGCATGATAAAGAAGATTCAAAGAGAGTGAGATGCCAGCTCCTTTCATTCAGTCAGTAGCTTCAAACATTTCTGGACGTTTTTCAATGGCAAAAATCAATGAATATTGTAAATGCACAAACAGTAATATCTCCACATTGCACGGTGCAATTCTGAAATTTTTAGCTTTTTCCTGCTAATCCTAGCATGATAAAGAAGATTCAAAGAGAGTGAGATGCCAGCTCCTTTCATTCAGTCAGTAGCTTCAAACATTTCTGGTATATGAAAAACATGTTTTTCAATGGCAAAAATCAATGAATATTGTAAATGCACAAACAGTAATATCTCCACATTGCAAGGTGCAATTCTGAAATTTTTTGCTTTTTCCTGTTAATCCTAGCATGATAAAGAAGATTCAAAGAGAGTGAGATGCCAGCTCCTTTCATTCAGTCAGTAGCTTCAAACATTTCTGGTATATGAAAAACATAGTTTTCAATGGCAAAAATCAATGAATATTGTAAATGCACAAACAGTAATATCTCCACATTGCAAGGTGCAATTCTGAAATTTTTAGCTTTTTCCTGTTAATCCTAGCATGATAAAGAAGATTCAAAGAGAGTGAGATGCCAGCTCCTTTCATTCAGTCAGTAGCTTCAAACATTTCTGGTATATGAAAAACATGTTTTTCAATGGCAAAAATCAATGAATATTGTAAATGCACAAACAGTAATATCTCCACATTGCACGGTGCAATTCTGAAATTTTTTGCTTTTTCCTGTTAATCCTAGCATGATAAAGAAGATTCAAAGAGAGTGAGATGCCAGCTCCTTTCATTCAGTCAGTAGCTTCAAACATTTCTGGACGTTTTTCAATGGCAAAAATCAATGAATATTGTAAATGCACAAACAGTAATATCTCCACATTGCAAGGTGCAATTCTGAAATTTTTAGCTTTTTCCTGTTAATCCTAGCATGATAAAGAAGATTCAAAGAGAGTGAGATGCCAGCTCCTTTCATTCAGTCAGTAGCTTCAATCATTTCTGGTATATGAAAAACATGTTTTTCAATGGCAAAAATCAATGAATATTGTAAATGCACAAACAGTAATATCTCCACATTGCACGGTGCAATTCTGAAATTTTTTGCTTTTTCCTGCTAATCCTAGCATGATAAAGAAGATTCAAAGAGAGTGAGATGCCAGCTCCTTTCATTCAGTCAGTAGCTTCAAACATTTCTGGTATATGAAAAACATGTTTTTCATTGGCAAAAATCAATGAATATTGTAAATGCACAAACAGTAATATCTCCACATTGCACGGTGCAATTCTGAAATTTTTTGCTTTTTCCTGTTAATCCTAGCATGATAAAGAAGATTCAAAGAGAGTGAGATGCCAGCTCCTTTCATTCAGTCAGTAGCTTCAAACATTTCTGGTATATGAAAAACATGTTTTTCAATGGCAAAAATCAATGAATATTGTAAATGCACAAACAGTAATATCTCCACATTGCAAGGTGCAATTCTGAAATTTTTTGCTTTTTCCTGTTAATCCTAGCATGATAAAGAAGATTCAAAGAGAGTGAGATGCCAGCTCCTTTCATTCAGTCAGTAGCTTCAAACATTTCTGGTATATGAAAAACATGTTTTTCAATGGCAAAAATCAATGAATATTGTAAATGCACAAACAGTAATATCTCCACATTGCAAGGTGCAATTCTGAAATTTTTAGCTTTTTCCTGTTAATCCTAGCATGATAAAGAAGATTCAAAGAGAGTGAGATGCCAGCTCCTTTCATTCAGTCAGTAGCTTCAAACATTTCTGGTATATGAAAAACATGTTTTTCAATGGCAAAAATCAATGAATATTGTAAATGCACAAACAGTAATATCTCCACATTGCACGGTGCAATTCTGAAATTTTTAGCTTTTTCCTGTTAATCCTAGCATGATAAAGAAGATTCAAAGAGAGTGAGATGCCAGCTCCTTTCATTCAGTCAGTAGCTTCAAACATTTCTGGACGTTTTTCAATGGCAAAAATCAATGAATATTGTAAATGCACAAACAGTAATATCTCCACATTGCACGGTGCAATTCTGAAATTTTTAGCTTTTTCCTGTTAATCCTAGCATGATAAAGAAGATTCAAAGAGAGTGAGATGCCAGCTCCTTTCATTCAGTCAGTAGCTTCAAACATTTCTGGTATATGAAAAACATGTTTTTCAATGGCAAAAATCAATGAATATTGTAAATGCACAAACAGTAATATCTCCACATTGCAAGGTGCAATTCTGAAATTTTTTGCTTTTTCCTGTTAATCCTAGCATGATAAAGAAGATTCAAAGAGAGTGAGATGCCAGCTCCTTTCATTCAGTCAGTAGCTTCAAACATTTCTGGTATATGAAAAACATGTTTTTCAATGGCAAAAATCAATGAATATTGTAAATGCACAAACAGTAATATCTCCACATTGCACGGTGCAATTCTGAAATTTTTAGCTTTTTCCTGTTAATCCTAGCATGATAAAGAAGATTCAAAGAGAGTGAGATGCCAGCTCCTTTCATTCAGTCAGTAGCTTCAAACATTTCTGGTATATGAAAAACATGTTTTTCAATGGCAAAAATCAATGAATATTGTAAATGCACAAACAGTAATATCTCCACATTGCACGGTGCAATTCTGAAATTTTTAGCTTTTTCCTGTTAATCCTAGCATGATAAAGAAGATTCAAAGAGAGTGAGATGCCAGCTCCTTTCATTCAGTCAGTAGCTTCAAACATTTCTGGACGTTTTTCAATGGCAAAAATCAATGAATATTGTAAATGCACAAACAGTAATATCTCCACATTGCACGGTGCAATTCTGAAATTTTTTGCTTTTTCCTGCTAATCCTAGCATGATAAAGAAGATTCAAAGAGAGTGAGATGCCAGCTCCTTTCATTCAGTCAGTAGCTTCAAACATTTCTGGTATATGAAAAACATGTTTTTCAATGGCAAAAATCAATGAATATTGTAAATGCACAAACAGTAATATCTCCACATTGCAAGGTGCAATTCTGAAATTTTTTGCTTTTTCCTGCTAATCCTAGCATGATAAAGAAGATTCAAAGAGAGTGAGATGCCAGCTCCTTTCATTCAGTCAGTAGCTTCAAACATTTCTGGTATATGAAAAACATGTTTTTCAATGGCAAAAATCAATGAATATTGTAAATGCACAAACAGTAATATCTCCACATTGCACGGTGCAATTCTGAAATTTTTTGCTTTTTCCTGTTAATCCTAGCATGATAAAGAAGATTCAAAGAGAGTGAGATGCCAGCTCCTTTCATTCAGTCAGTAGCTTCAAACATTTCTGGACGTTTTTCAATGGCAAAAATCAATGAATATTGTAAATGCACAAACAGTAATATCTCCACATTGCAAGGTGCAATTCTGAAATTTTTTGCTTTTTCCTGCTAATCCTAGCATGATAAAGAAGATTCAAAGAGAGTGAGATGCCAGCTCCTTTCATTCAGTCAGTAGCTTCAAACATTTCTGGTATATGAAAAACATGTTTTTCAATGGCAAAAATCAATGAATATTGTAAATGCACAAACAGTAATATCTCCACATTGCACGGTGCAATTCTGAAATTTTTAGCTTTTTCCTGCTAATCCTAGCATGATAAAGAAGATTCAAAGAGAGTGAGATGCCAGCTCCTTTCATTCAGTCAGTAGCTTCAAACATTTCTGGTATATGAAAAACATGTTTTTCAATGGCAAAAATCAATGAATATTGTAAATGCACAAACAGTAATATCTCCACATTGCACGGTGCAATTCTGAAATTTTTAGCTTTTTCCTGTTAATCCTAGCATGATAAAGAAGATTCAAAGAGAGTGAGATGCCAGCTCCTTTCATTCAGTCAGTAGCTTCAAACATTTCTGGATGTTTTTCAATGGCAAAAATCAATGAATATTGTAAATGCACAAACAGTAATATCTCCACATTGCACGGTGCAATTCTGAAATTTTTTGCTTTTTCCTGCTAATCCTAGCATGATAAAGAAGATTCAAAGAGAGTGAGATGCCAGCTCCTTTCATTCAGTCAGTAGCTTCAAACATTTCTGGTATATGAAAAACATGTTTTTCAATGGCAAAAATCAATGAATATTGTAAATGCACAAACAGTAATATCTCCACATTGCACGGTGCAATTCTGAAATTTTTTGCTTTTTCCTGTTAATCCTAGCATGATAAAGAAGATTCAAAGAGAGTGAGATGCCAGCTCCTTTCATTCAGTCAGTAGCTTCAAACATTTCTGGTATATGAAAAACATGTTTTTCAATGGCAAAAATCAATGAATATTGTAAATGCACAAACAGTAATATCTCCACATTGCACGGTGCAATTCTGAAATTTTTATCTTTTTCCTGTTAATCCTAGCATGATAAAGAAGATTCAAAGAGAGTGAGATGCCAGCTCCTTTCATTCAGTCAGTAGCTTCAAACATTTCTGGTATATGAAAAACATGTTTTTCAATGGCAAAAATCAATGAATATTGTAAATGCACAAACAGTAATATCTCCACATTGCAAGGTGCAATTCTGAAATTTTTAGCTTTTTCCTGTTAATCCTAGCATGATAAAGAAGATTCAAAGAGAGTGAGATGCCAGCTCCTTTCATTCAGTCAGTAGCTTCAAACATTTCTGGACGTTTTTCAATGGCAAAAATCAATGAATATTGTAAATGCACAAACAGTAATATCTCCACATTGCACGGTGCAATTCTGAAATTTTTTGCTTTTTCCTGTTAATCCTAGCATGATAAAGAAGATTCAAAGAGAGTGAGATGCCAGCTCCTTTCATTCAGTCAGTAGCTTCAAACATTTCTGGTATATGAAAAACATGTTTTTCAATGGCAAAAATCAATGAATATTGTAAATGCACAAACAGTAATATCTCCACATTGCAAGGTGCAATTCTGAAATTTTTTGCTTTTTCCTGCTAATCCTAGCATGATAAAGAAGATTCAAAGAGAGTGAGATGCCAGCTCCTTTCATTCAGTCAGTAGCTTCAAACATTTCTGGTATATGAAAAACATGTTTTTCAATGGCAAAAATCAATGAATATTGTAAATGCACAAACAGTAATATCTCCACATTGCACGGTGCAATTCTGAAATTTTTAGCTTTTTCCTGTTAATCCTAGCATGATAAAGAAGATTCAAAGAGAGTGAGATGCCAGCTCCTTTCATTCAGTCAGTAGCTTCAAACATTTCTGGTATATGAAAAACATGTTTTTCAATGGCAAAAATCAATGAATATTGTAAATGCACAAACAGTAATATCTCCACATTGCAAGGTGCAATTCTGAAATTTTTAGCTTTTTCCTGTTAATCCTAGCATGATAAAGAAGATTCAAAGAGAGTGAGATGCCAGCTCCTTTCATTCAGTCAGTAGCTTCAAACATTTCTGGTATATGAAAAACATGTTTTTCAATGGCAAAAATCAAAGAATATTGTAAATGCACAAACAGTAATATCTCCACATTGCAAGGTGCAATTCTGAAATTTTTTGCTTTTTCCTGCTAATCCTAGCATGATAAAGAAGATTCAAAGAGAGTGAGATGCCAGCTCCTTTCATTCAGTCAGTAGCTTCAAACATTTCTGGTATATGAAAAACATGTTTTTCAATGGCAAAAATCAATGAATATTGTAAATGCACAAACAGTAATATCTCCACATTGCACGGTGCAATTCTGAAATTTTTTGCTTTTTCCTGCTAATCCTAGCATGATAAAGAAGATTCAAAGAGAGTGAGATGCCAGCTCCTTTCATTCAGTCAGTAGCTTCAAACATTTCTGGTATATGAAAAACATGTTTTTCAATGGCAAAAATCAATGAATATTGTAAATGCACAAACAGTAATATCTCCACATTGCAAGGTGCAATTCTGAAATTTTTAGCTTTTTAGTGTTAATCCTAGCATGATAAAGAAGATTCAAAGAGAGTGAGATGCCAGCTCCTTTCATTCAGTCAGTAGCTTCAAACATTTCTGGACGTTTTTCAATGGCAAAAATCAATGAATATTGTAAATGCACAAACAGTAATATCTCCACATTGCAAGGTGCAATTCTGAAATTTTTTGCTTTTTCCTGCTAATCCTAGCATGATAAAGAAGATTCAAAGAGAGTGAGATGCCAGCTCCTTTCATTCAGTCAGTAGCTTCAAACATTTCTGGTATATGAAAAACATGTTTTTCAATGGCAAAAATCAATGAATATTGTAAATGCACAAACAGTAATATCTCCACATTGCACGGTGCAATTCTGAAATTTTTTGCTTTTTCCTGCTAATCCTAGCATGATAAAGAAGATTCAAAGAGAGTGAGATGCCAGCTCCTTTCATTCAGTCAGTAGCTTCAAACATTTCTGGTATATGAAAAACATGTTTTTCATTGGCAAAAATCAATGAATATTGTAAATGCACAAACAGTAATATCTCCACATTGCACGGTGCAATTCTGAAATTTTTTGCTTTTTCCTGTTAATCCTAGCATGATAAAGAAGATTCAAAGAGAGTGAGATGCCAGCTCCTTTCATTCAGTCAGTAGCTTCAAACATTTCTGGTATATGAAAAACATGTTTTTCAATGGCAAAAATCAATGAATATTGTAAATGCACAAACAGTAATATCTCCACATTGCAAGGTGCAATTCTGAAATTTTTTGCTTTTTCCTGTTAATCCTAGCATGATAAAGAAGATTCAAAGAGAGTGAGATGCCAGCTCCTTTCATTCAGTCAGTAGCTTCAAACATTTCTGGTATATGAAAAACATGTTTTTCAATGGCAAAAATCAATGAATATTGTAAATGCACAAACAGTAATATCTCCACATTGCAAGGTGCAATTCTGAAATTTTTAGCTTTTTCCTGTTAATCCTAGCATGATAAAGAAGATTCAAAGAGAGTGAGATGCCAGCTCCTTTCATTCGGTCAGTAGCTTCAAACATTTCTGGTATATGAAAAACATGTTTTTCAATGGCAAAAATCAATGAATATTGTAAATGCACAAACAGTAATATCTCCACATTGCACGGTGCAATTCTGAAATTTTTTGCTTTTTCCTGTTAATCCTAGCATGATAAAGAAGATTCAAAGAGAGTGAGATGCCAGCTCCTTTCATTCAGTCAGTAGCTTCAAACATTTCTGGACGTTTTTCAATGGCAAAAATCAATGAATATTGTAAATGCACAAACAGTAATATCTCCACATTGCAAGGTGCAATTCTGAAATTTTTAGCTTTTTCCTGTTAATCCTAGCATGATAAAGAAGATTCAAAGAGAGTGAG
This sequence comes from Phyllobates terribilis, assembly GCF_046119375.1. Taxonomy (NCBI): domain Eukaryota; kingdom Metazoa; phylum Chordata; class Amphibia; order Anura; family Dendrobatidae; genus Phyllobates; species Phyllobates terribilis. Next base: position 53,735 of record NW_027365667.1, on the reverse strand, counting down.
ATGCCAGCTCCTTTCATTCAGTCAGTAGCTTCAAACATTTCTGGTATATGAAAAACATGTTTTTCAATGGCAAAAATCAATGAATATTGTAAATGCACAAACAGTAATATATCCACATTGCAAGGTGCAATTCTGAAATTTTTTGCTTTTTCCTGTTAATCCTAGCATGATAAAGAAGATTCAAAGAGAGTCAGATGCCAGCTCCTTTCATTCAGTCAGTAGCTTCAAACATTTCTGGTATATGAAAAACATGTTTTTCAATGGCAAAAATCAATGAATATTGTAAATGCACAAACAGTAATATCTCCACATTGCACGGTGCAATTCTGAAATTTTTAGCTTTTTCCTGTTAATCCTAGCATGATAAAGAAGATTCAAAGAGAGTGAGATGCCAGCTCCTTTCATTCAGTCAGTAGCTTCAAACATTTCTGGACGTTTTTCAATGGCAAAAATCAATGAATATTGTAAATGCACAAACAGTAATATCTCCACATTGCACGGTGCAATTCTGAAATTTTTAGCTTTTTCCTGTTAATCCTAGCATGATAAAGAAGATTCAAAGAGAGTGAGATGCCAGCTCCTTTCATTCAGTCAGTAGCTTCAAACATTTCTGGTATATGAAAAACATGTTTTTCAATGGCAAAAATCAATGAATATTGTAAATGCACAAACAGTAATATCTCCACATTGCAAGGTGCAATTCTGAAATTTTTAGCTTTTTCCTGTTAATCCTAGCATGATAAAGAAGATTCAAAGAGAGTGAGATGCCAGCTCCTTTCATTCAGTCAGTAGCTTCAAACATTTCTGGTATATGAAAAACATGTTTTTCAATGGCAAAAATCAATGAATATTGTAAATGCACAAACAGTAATATCTCCACATTGCACGGTGCAATTCTGAAATTTTTAGCTTTTTCCTGTTAATCCTAGCATGATAAAGAAGATTCAAAGAGAGTGAGATGCCAGCTCCTTTCATTCAGTCAGTAGCTTCAAACATTTCTGGTATATGAAAAACATGTTTTTCAATGGCAAAAATCAATGAATATTGTAAATGCACAAACAGTAATATCTCCACATTGCACGGTGCAATTCTGAAATTTTTAGCTTTTTCCTGTTAATCCTAGCATGATAAAGAAGATTCAAAGAGAGTGAGATGCCAGCTCCTTTCATTCAGTCAGTAGCTTCAAACATTTCTGGACGTTTTTCAATGGCAAAAATCAATGAATATTGTAAATGCACAAACAGTAATATCTCCACATTGCACGGTGCAATTCTGAAATTTTTTGCTTTTTCCTGCTAATCCTAGCATGATAAAGAAGATTCAAAGAGAGTGAGATGCCAGCTCCTTTCATTCAGTCAGTAGCTTCAAACATTTCTGGTATATGAAAAACATGTTTTTCAATGGCAAAAATCAATGAATATTGTAAATGCACAAACAGTAATATCTCCACATTGCAAGGTGCAATTCTGAAATTTTTTGCTTTTTCCTGCTAATCCTAGCATGATAAAGAAGATTCAAAGAGAGTGAGATGCCAGCTCCTTTCATTCAGTCAGTAGCTTCAAACATTTCTGGTATATGAAAAACATGTTTTTCAATGGCAAAAATCAATGAATATTGTAAATGCACAAACAGTAATATCTCCACATTGCACGGTGCAATTCTGAAATTTTTAGCTTTTTCCTGCTAATCCTAGCATGATAAAGAAGATTCAAAGAGAGTGAGATGCCAGCTCCTTTCATTCAGTCAGTAGCTTCAAACATTTCTGGTATATGAAAAACATGTTTTTCAATGGCAAAAATCAATGAATATTGTAAATGCACAAACAGTAATATCTCCACATTGCACGGTGCAATTCTGAAATTTTTAGCTTTTTCCTGTTAATCCTAGCATGATAAAGAAGATTCAAAGAGAGTGAGATGCCAGCTCCTTTCATTCAGTCAGTAGCTTCAAACATTTCTGGATGTTTTTCAATGGCAAAAATCAATGAATATTGTAAATGCACAAACAGTAATATCTCCACATTGCACGGTGCAATTCTGAAATTTTTTGCTTTTTCCTGCTAATCCTAGCATGATAAAGAAGATTCAAAGAGAGTGAGATGCCAGCTCCTTTCATTCAGTCAGTAGCTTCAAACATTTCTGGTATATGAAAAACATGTTTTTCAATGGCAAAAATCAATGAATATTGTAAATGCACAAACAGTAATATCTCCACATTGCACGGTGCAATTCTGAAATTTTTTGCTTTTTCCTGTTAATCCTAGCATGATAAAGAAGATTCAAAGAGAGTGAGATGCCAGCTCCTTTCATTCAGTCAGTAGCTTCAAACATTTCTGGTATATGAAAAACATGTTTTTCAATGGCAAAAATCAATGAATATTGTAAATGCACAAACAGTAATATCTCCACATTGCACGGTGCAATTCTGAAATTTTTATCTTTTTCCTGTTAATCCTAGCATGATAAAGAAGATTCAAAGAGAGTGAGATGCCAGCTCCTTTCATTCAGTCAGTAGCTTCAAACATTTCTGGTATATGAAAAACATGTTTTTCAATGGCAAAAATCAATGAATATTGTAAATGCACAAACAGTAATATCTCCACATTGCAAGGTGCAATTCTGAAATTTTTAGCTTTTTCCTGTTAATCCTAGCATGATAAAGAAGATTCAAAGAGAGTGAGATGCCAGCTCCTTTCATTCAGTCAGTAGCTTCAAACATTTCTGGACGTTTTTCAATGGCAAAAATCAATGAATATTGTAAATGCACAAACAGTAATATCTCCACATTGCACGGTGCAATTCTGAAATTTTTTGCTTTTTCCTGTTAATCCTAGCATGATAAAGAAGATTCAAAGAGAGTGAGATGCCAGCTCCTTTCATTCAGTCAGTAGCTTCAAACATTTCTGGTATATGAAAAACATGTTTTTCAATGGCAAAAATCAATGAATATTGTAAATGCACAAACAGTAATATCTCCACATTGCAAGGTGCAATTCTGAAATTTTTTGCTTTTTCCTGCTAATCCTAGCATGATAAAGAAGATTCAAAGAGAGTGAGATGCCAGCTCCTTTCATTCAGTCAGTAGCTTCAAACATTTCTGGTATATGAAAAACATGTTTTTCAATGGCAAAAATCAATGAATATTGTAAATGCACAAACAGTAATATCTCCACATTGCACGGTGCAATTCTGAAATTTTTAGCTTTTTCCTGTTAATCCTAGCATGATAAAGAAGATTCAAAGAGAGTGAGATGCCAGCTCCTTTCATTCAGTCAGTAGCTTCAAACATTTCTGGTATATGAAAAACATGTTTTTCAATGGCAAAAATCAATGAATATTGTAAATGCACAAACAGTAATATCTCCACATTGCACGGTGCAATTCTGAAATTTTTTGCTTTTTCCTGTTAATCCTAGCATGATAAAGAAGATTCAAAGAGAGTGAGATGCCAGCTCCTTTCATTCAGTCAGTAGCTTCAAACATTTCTGGTATATGAAAAACATGTTTTTCAATGGCAAAAATCAATGAATATTGTAAATGCACAAACAGTAATATCTCCACATTGCACGGTGCAATTCTGAAATTTTTAGCTTTTTCCTGTTAATCCTAGCATGATAAAGAAGATTCAAAGAGAGTGAGATGCCAGCTCCTTTCATTCAGTCAGTAGCTTCAAACATTTCTGGTATATGAAAAACATGTTTTTCAATGGCAAAAATCAATGAATATTGTAAATGCACAAACAGTAATATCTCCACATTGCAAGGTGCAATTCTGAAATTTTTAGCTTTTTCCTGTTAATCCTAGCATGATAAAGAAGATTCAAAGAGAGTGAGATGCCAGCTCCTTTCATTCAGTCAGTAGCTTCAAACATTTCTGGTATATGAAAAACATGTTTTTCAATGGCAAAAATCAAAGAATATTGTAAATGCACAAACAGTAATATCTCCACATTGCAAGGTGCAATTCTGAAATTTTTTGCTTTTTCCTGCTAATCCTAGCATGATAAAGAAGATTCAAAGAGAGTGAGATGCCAGCTCCTTTCATTCAGTCAGTAGCTTCAAACATTTCTGGTATATGAAAAACATGTTTTTCAATGGCAAAAATCAATGAATATTGTAAATGCACAAACAGTAATATCTCCACATTGCACGGTGCAATTCTGAAATTTTTTGCTTTTTCCTGCTAATCCTAGCATGATAAAGAAGATTCAAAGAGAGTGAGATGCCAGCTCCTTTCATTCAGTCAGTAGCTTCAAACATTTCTGGTATATGAAAAACATGTTTTTCAATGGCAAAAATCAATGAATATTGTAAATGCACAAACAGTAATATCTCCACATTGCAAGGTGCAATTCTGAAATTTTTAGCTTTTTAGTGTTAATCCTAGCATGATAAAGAAGATTCAAAGAGAGTGAGATGCCAGCTCCTTTCATTCAGTCAGTAGCTTCAAACATTTCTGGACGTTTTTCAATGGCAAAAATCAATGAATATTGTAAATGCACAAACAGTAATATCTCCACATTGCAAGGTGCAATTCTGAAATTTTTTGCTTTTTCCTGCTAATCCTAGCATGATAAAGAAGATTCAAAGAGAGTGAGATGCCAGCTCCTTTCATTCAGTCAGTAGCTTCAAACATTTCTGGTATATGAAAAACATGTTTTTCAATGGCAAAAATCAATGAATATTGTAAATGCACAAACAGTAATATCTCCACATTGCACGGTGCAATTCTGAAATTTTTAGCTTTTTCCTGTTAATCCTAGCATGATAAAGAAGATTCAAAGAGAGTGAGATGCCAGCTCCTTTCATTCAGTCAGTAGCTTCAAACATTTCTGGTATATGAAAAACATGTTTTTCAATGGCAAAAATCAATGAATATTGTAAATGCACAAACAGTAATATCTCCACATTGCACGGTGCAATTCTGAAATTTTTTGCTTTTTCCTGCTAATCCTAGCATGATAAAGAAGATTCAAAGAGAGTGAGATGCCAGCTCCTTTCATTCAGTCAGTAGCTTCAAACATTTCTGGTATATGAAAAACATGTTTTTCAATGGCAAAAATCAATGAATATTGTAAATGCACAAACAGTAATATCTCCACATTGCAAGGTGCAATTCTGAAATTTTTAGCTTTTTCCTGCTAATCCTAGCATGATAAAGAAGATTCAAAGAGAGTGAGATGCCAGCTCCTTTCATTCAGTCAGTAGCTTCAAACATTTCTGGTATATGAAAAACATGTTTTTCAATGGCAAAAATCAATGAATATTGTAAATGCACAAACAGTAATATCTCCACATTGCAAGGTGCAATTCTGAAATTTTTAGCTTTTTCCTGCTAATCCTAGCATGATAAAGAAGATTCAAAGAGAGTGAGATGCCAGCTCCTTTCATTCAGTCAGTAGCTTCAAACATTTCTGGACGTTTTTCAATGGCAAAAATCAATGAATATTGTAAATGCACAAACAGTAATATCTCCACATTGCAAGGTGCAATTCTGAAATTTTTTGCTTTTTCCTGCTAATCCTAGCATGATAAAGAAGATTCAAAGAGAGTGAGATGCCAGCTCCTTTCATTCAGTCAGTAGCTTCAAACATTTCTGGTATATGAAAAACATGTTTTTCAATGGCAAAAATCAATGAATATTGTAAATGCACAAACAGTAATATCTCCACATTGCACGGTGCAATTCTGAAATTTTTAGCTTTTTCCTGTTAATCCTAGCATGATAAAGAAGATTCAAAGAGAGTGAGATGCCAGCTCCTTTCATTCAGTCAGTAGCTTCAAACATTTCTGGTATATGAAAAACATGTTTTTCAATGGCAAAAATCAATGAATATTGTAAATGCACAAACAGTAATATCTCCACATTGCAAGGTGCAATTCTGAAATTTTTAGCTTTTTCCTGTTAATCCTAGCATGATAAAGAAGATTCAAAGAGAGTGAGATGCCAGCTCCTTTCATTCAGTCAGTAGCTTCAAACATTTCTGGACGTTTTTCAATGGCAAAAATCAATGAATATTGTAAATGCACAAACAGTAATATCTCCACATTGCACGGTGCAATTCTGAAATTTTTTGCTTTTTCCTGCTAATCCTAGCATGATAAAGAAGATTCAAAGAGAGTGAGATGCCAGCTCCTTTCATTCAGTCAGTAGCTTCAAACATTTCTGGTATATGAAAAACATGTTTTTCAATGGCAAAAATCAATGAATATTGTAAATGCACAAACAGTAATATCTCCACATTGCACGGTGCAATTCTGAAATTTTTTGCTTTTTCCTGCTAATCCTAGCATGATAAAGAAGATTCAAAGAGAGTGAGATGCCAGCTCCTTTCATTCAGTCAGTAGCTTCAAACATTTCTGGTATATGAAAAACATGTTTTTCAATGGCAAAAATCAATGAATAATGTAAATGCACAAACAGTAATATCTCCACATTGCACGGTGCAATTCTGAAATTTTTAGCTTTTTCCTGTTAATCCTAGCATGATAAAGAAGATTCAAAGAGAGTGAGATGCCAGCTCCTTTCATTCAGTCAGTAGCTTCAAACATTTCTGGTATATGAAAAACATGTTTTTCAATGGCAAAAATCAATGAATATTGTAAATGCACAAACAGTAATATCTCCACATTGCAAGGTGCAATTCTGAAATTTTTTGCTTTTTCCTGCTAATCCTAGCATGATAAAGAAGATTCAAAGAGAGTGGGATGCCAGCTCCTTTCATTCAGTCAGTAGCTTCAAACATTTCTGGTATATGAAAAACATGTTTTTCAATGGCAAAAATCAATGAATATTGTAAATGCACAAACAGTAATATCTCCACATTGCAAGGTGCAATTCTGAAATTTTTAGCTTTTTCCTGCTAATCCTAGCATGATAAAGAAGATTCAAAGAGAGTGAGATGCCAGCTCCTTTCATTCAGTCAGTAGCTTCAAACATTTCTGGTATATGAAAAACATGTTTTTCAATGGCAAAAATCAATGAATATTGTAAATGCACAAACAGTAATATCTCCACATTGCATGGTGCAATTCTGAAATTTTTAGCTTTTTCCTGTTAATCCTAGCATGATAAAGAAGATTCAAAGAGAGTGAGATGCCAGCTCCTTTCATTCAGTCAGTAGCTTCAAACATTTCTGGTATATGAAAAACATGTTTTTCAATGGCAAAAATCAATGAATATTGTAAATGCACAAACAGTAATATCTCCACATTGCAAGGTGCAATTCTGAAATTTTTAGCTTTTTCCTGTTAATCCTAGCATGATAAAGAAGATTCAAAGAAAGTGAGATGCCAGCTCCTTTCATTCAGTCAGTAGCTTCAAACATTTCTGGACGTTTTTCAATGGCAAAAATCAATGAATATTGTAAATGCACAAACAGTAATATCTCCACATTGCACGGTGCAATTCTGAAATTTTTTGCTTTGTCCTGCTAATCCTAGCATGATAAAGAAGATTCAAAGAGAGTGAGATGCCAGCTCCTTTCATTCAGTCAGTAGCTTCAAACATTTCTGGTATATGAAAAACATGTTTTTCAATGGCAAAAATCAATGAATATTGTAAATGCACAAACAGTAATATCTCCACATTGCAAGGTGCAATTCTGAAATTTTTAGCTTTTTCCTGTTAATCCTAGCATGATAAAGAAGATTCAAAGAGAGTGAGATGCCAGCTCCTTTCATTCAGTCAGTAGCTTCAAACATTTCTGGTATATGAAAAACATGTTTTTCAATGGCAAAAATCAATGAATATTGTAAATGCACAAACAGTAATATCTCCACATTGCAAGGTGCAATTCTGAAATTTTTTGCTTTTTCCTGCTAATCCTAGCATGATAAAGAAGATTCAAAGAGAGTGAGATGCCAGCTCCTTTCATTCAGTCAGTAGCTTCAAACATTTCTGGTATATGAAAAACATGTTTTTCAATGGCAAAAATCAATGAATATTGTAAATGCACAAACAGTAATATCTCCACATTGCAAGGTGCAATTCTGAAATTTTTTGCTTTTTCCTGTTAATCCTAGCATGATAAAGAAGATTCAAAGAGAGTGAGATGCCAGCTCCTTTCATTCAGTCAGTAGCTTCAAACATTTCTGGTATATGAAAAACATGTTTTTCAATGGCAAAAATCAATGAATATTGTAAATGCACAAACAGTAATATCTCCACATTGCAAGGTGCAATTCTGAAATTTTTTGCTTTTTCCTGCTAATCCTAGCATGATAAAGAAGATTCAAAGAGAGTGAGATGCCAGCTCCTTTCATTCAGTCAGTAGCTTCAAACATTTCTGGTATATGAAAAACATGTTTTTCAATGGCAAAAATCAATGAATATTGTAAATGCACAAACAGTAATATCTCCACATTGCAAGGTGCAATTCTGAAATTTTTTGCTTTTTCCTGTTAATCCTAGCATGATAAAGAAGATTCAAAGAGCGTGAGATGCCAGCTCCTTTCATTCAGTCAGTAGCTTCAAACATTTCTGGACGTTTTTAAATGGCAAAAATCAATGAATATTGTAAATGCACAAACAGTAATATCTCCACATTGCACGGTGCAATTCTGAAATTTTTTGCTTTGTCCTGCTAATCCTAGCATGATAAAGAAGATTCAAAGAGAGTGAGATGCCAGCTCCTTTCATTCAGTCAGTAGCTTCAAACATTTCTGGTATATGAAAAACATGTTTTTCAATGGCAAAAATCAATGAATATTGTAAATGCACAAACAGTAATATCTCCACATTGCAAGGTGCAATTCTGAAATTTTTAGCTTTTTCCTGTTAATCCTAGCATGATAAAGAAGATTCAAAGAGAGTGAGATGCCAGCTCCTTTCATTCAGTCAGTAGCTTCAAACATTTCTGGTATATGAAAAACATGTTTTTCAATGGCAAAAATCAATGAATATTGTAAATGCACAAACAGTAATATCTCCACATTGCAAGGTGCAATTCTGAAATTTTTTGCTTTTTCCTGCTAATCCTAGCATGATAAAGAAGATTCAAAGAGAGTGAGATGCCAGCTCCTTTCATTCAGTCAGTAGCTTCAAACATTTCTGGTATATGAAAAACATGTTTTTCAATGGCAAAAATCAATGAATATTGTAAATGCACAAACAGTAATATCTCCACATTGCAAGGTGCAATTCTGAAATTTTTTGCTTTTTCCTGTTAATCCTAGCATGATAAAGAAGATTCAAAGAGAGTGAGATGCCAGCTCCTTTCATTCAGTCAGTAGCTTCAAACATTTCTGGACGTTTTTCAATGGCAAAAATCAATGAATATTGTAAATGCACAAACAGTAATATCTCCACATTGCAAGGTGCAATTCTGAAATTTTTAGCTTTTTCCTGTTAATCCTAGCATGATAAAGAAGATTCAAAGAGAGTGAGATGCCAGCTCCTTTCATTCAGTCAGTAGCTTCAAACATTTCTGGTATATGAAAAACATGTTTTTCAATGGCAAAAATCAATGAATATTGTAAATGCACAAACAGTAATATCTCCACATTGCAAGGTGCAATTCTGAAATTTTTTGCTTTTTCCTGCTAATCCTAGCATGATAAAGAAGATTCAAAGAGAGTGAGATGCCAGCTCCTTTCATTCAGTCAGTAGCTTCAAACATTTCTGGTATATGAAAAACATGTTTTTCAATGGCAAAAATCAATGAATATTGTAAATGCACAAACAGTAATATCTCCACATTGCAAGGTGCAATTCTGAAATTTTTTGCTTTTTCCTGTTAATCCTAGCATGATAAAGAAGATTCAAAGAGAGTGAGATGCCAGCTCCTTTCATTCAGTCAGTAGCTTCAAACATTTCTGGACGTTTTTCAATGGCAAAAATCAATGAATATTGTAAATGCACAAACAGTAATATCTCCACATTGCAAGGTGCAATTCTGAAATTTTTAGCTTTTTCCTGTTAATCCTAGCATGATAAAGAAGATTCAAAGAGAGTGAGATGCCAGCTCCTTTCATTCAGTCAGTAGCTTCAAACATTTCTGGTATATGAAAAACATGTTTTTCAATGGCAAAAATCAATGAATATTGTAAATGCACAAACAGTAATATCTCCACATTGCAAGGTGCAATTCTGAAATTTTTTGCTTTTTCCTGCTAATCCTAGCATGATAAAGAAGATTCAAAGAGAGTGAGATGCCAGCTCCTTTCATTCAGTCAGTAGCTTCAAACATTTCTGGTATATGAAAAACATGTTTTTCAATGGCAAAAATCAATGAATATTGTAAATGCACAAACAGTAATATCTCCACATTGCAAGGTGCAATTCTGAAATTTTTTGCTTTTTCCTGTTAATCCTAGCATGATAAAGAAGATTCAAAGAGAGTGAGATGCCAGCTCCTTTCATTCAGTCAGTAGCTTCAAACATTTCTGGACGTTTTTCAATGGCAAAAATCAATGAATATTGTAAATGCACAAACAGTAATATCTCCACATTGCAAGGTGCAATTCTGAAATTTTTAGCTTTTTCCTGTTAATCCTAGCATGATAAAGAAGATTCAAAGAGAGTGAGATGCCAGCTCCTTTCATTCAGTCAGTAGCTTCAAACATTTCTGGTATATGAAAAACATGTTTTTCAATGGCAAAAATCAATGAATATTGTAAATGCACAAACAGTAATATCTCCACATTGCACGGTGCAATTCTGAAATTTTTTGCTTTTTCCTGCTAATCCTAGCATGATAAAGAAGATTCAAAGAGAGTGAGATGCCAGCTCCTTTCATTCAGTCAGTAGCTTCAAACATTTCTGGTATATGAAAAACATGTTTTTCAATGGCAAAAATCAATGAATATTGTAAATGCACAAACAGTAATATCTCCACATTGCAAGGTGCAATTCTGAAATTTTTAGCTTTTTCCTGTTAATCCTAGCATGATAAAGAAGATTCAAAGAGAGTGAGATGCCAGCTCCTTTCATTCAGTCAGTAGCTTCAAACATTTCTGGTATATGAAAAACATGTTTTTCAATGGCAAAAATCAATGAATATTGTAAATGCACAAACAGTAATATCTCCACATTGCACGGTGCAATTCTGAAATTTTTAGCTTTTTCCTGTTAATCCTAGCATGATAAAGAAGATTCAAAGAGAGTGAGATGCCAGCTCCTTTCATTCAGTCAGTAGCTTCAAACATTTCTGGTATATGAAAAACATGTTTTTCAATGGCAAAAATCAATGAATATTGTAAATGCACAAACAGTAATATCTCCACATTGCAAGGTGCAATTCTGAAATTTTTTGCTTTTTCCTGCTAATCCTAGCATGATAAAGAAGATTCAAAGAGAGTGAGATGCCAGCTCCTTTCATTCAGTCAGTAGCTTCAAACATTTCTGGACGTTTTTCAATGGCAAAAATCAATGAATATTGTAAATGCACAAACAGTAATATCTCCACATTGCATGGTGCAATTCTGAAATTTTTAGCTTTTTCCTGTTAATCCTAGCATGATAAAGAAGATTCAAAGAGAGTGAGATGCCAGCTCCTTTCATTCAGTCAGTAGCTTCAAACATTTCTGGTATATGAAAAACATGTTTTTCAATGGCAAAAATCAATGAATATTGTAAATGCACAAACAGTAATATCTCCACATTGCAAGGTGCAATTCTGAAATTTTTTGCTTTTTCCTGCTAATCCTAGCATGATAAAGAAGATTCAAAGAGAGTGAGATGCCAGCTCCTTTCATTCAGTCAGTAGCTTCAAACATTTCTGGACGTTTTTCAATGGCAAAAATCAATGAATATTGTAAATGCACAAACAGTAATATCTCCACATTGCAAGGTGCAATTCTGAAATTTTTAGCTTTTTCCTGTTAATCCTAGCATGATAAAGAAGATTCAAAGAGAGTGAGATGCCAGCTCCTTTCATTCAGTCAGTAGCTTCAAACATTTCTGGTATATGAAAAACATGTTTTTCAATGGCAAAAATCAATGAATATTGTAAATGCACAAACAGTAATATCTCCACATTGCAAGGTGCAATTCTGAAATTTTTTGCTTTTTCCTGCTAATCCTAGCATGATAAAGAAGATTCAAAGAGAGTGAGATGCCAGCTCCTTTCATTCAGTCAGTAGCTTCAAACATTTCTGGTATATGAAAAACATGTTTTTCAATGGCAAAAATCAATGAATATTGTAAATGCACAAAGAGTAATATCTCCACATTGCACGGTGCAATTCTGAAATTTTTAGCTTTTTCCTGTTAATCCTAGCATGATAAAGAAGATTCAAAGAGAGTGAGATGCCAGCTCCTTTCATTCAGTCAGTAGCTTCAAACATTTCTGGACGTTTTTCAATGGCAAAAATCAATGAATATTGTAAATGCACAAACAGTAATATCTCCACATTGCACGGTGCAATTCTGAAATTTTTTGCTTTTTCCTGTTAATCCTAGCATGATAAAGAAGATTCAAAGAGAGTGAGATGCCAGCTCCTTTCATTCAGTCAGTAGCTTCAAACATTTCTGGTATATGAAAAACATGTTTTTCAATGGCAAAAATCAATGAATATTGTAAATGCACAAACAGTAATATCTCCACATTGCACGGTGCAATTCTGAAATTTTTTGCTTTTTCCTGCTAATCCTAGCATGATAAAGAAGATTCAAAGAGAGTGAGATGCCAGCTCCTTTCATTCAGTCAGTAGCTTCAAACATTTCTGGACGTTTTTCAATGGCAAAAATCAATGAATATTGTAAATGCACAAACAGTAATATCTCCACATTGCACGGTGCAATTCTGAAATTTTTTGCTTTTTCCTGCTAATCCTAGCATGATAAAGAAGATTCAAAGAGAGTGAGATGCCAGCTCCTTTCATTCAGTCAGTAGCTTCAAACATTTCTGGTATATGAAAAACATGTTTTTCAATGGCAAAAATCAATGAATATTGTAAATGCACAAACAGTAATATCTCCACATTGCAAGGTGCAATTCTGAAATTTTTAGCTTTTTCCTGTTAATCCTAGCATGATAAAGAAGATTCAAAGAGAGTGAGATGCCAGCTCCTTTCATTCAGTCAGTAGCTTCAAACATTTCTGGTATATGAAAAACATGTTTTTCAATGGCAAAAATCAATGAATATTGTAAATGCACAAACAGTAATATCTCCACATTGCAAGGTGCAATTCTGAAATTTTTTGCTTTTTCCTGCTAATCCTAGCATGATAAAGAAGATTCAAAGAGAGTGAGATGCCAGCTCCTTTCATTCAGTCAGTAGCTTCAAACATTTCTGGTATATGAAAAACATGTTTTTCAATGGCAAAAATCAATGAATATTGTAAATGCACAAACAGTAATATCTCCACATTGCAAGGTGCAATTCTGAAATTTTTTGCTTTTTCCTGTTAATCCTAGCATGATAAAGAAGATTCAAAGAGAGTGAGATGCCAGCTCCTTTCATTCAGTCAGTAGCTTCAAACATTTCTGGACGTTTTTCAATGGCAAAAATCAATGAATATTGTAAATGCACAAACAGTAATATCTCCACATTGCAAGGTGCAATTCTGAAATTTTTAGCTTTTTCCTGTTAATCCTAGCATGATAAAGAAGATTCAAAGAGAGTGAGATGCCAGCTCCTTTCATTCAGTCAGTAGCTTCAAACATTTCTGGTATATGAAAAACATGTTTTTCAATGGCAAAAATCAATGAATATTGTAAATGCACAAACAGTAATATCTCCACATTGCAAGGTGCAATTCTGAAATTTTTTGCTTTTTCCTGCTAATCCTAGCATGATAAAGAAGATTCAAAGAGAGTGAGATGCCAGCTCCTTTCATTCAGTCAGTAGCTTCAAACATTTCTGGTATATGAAAAACATGTTTTTCAATGGCAAAAATCAATGAATATTGTAAATGCACAAACAGTAATATCTCCACATTGCAAGGTGCAATTCTGAAATTTTTTGCTTTTTCCTGTTAATCCTAGCATGATAAAGAAGATTCAAAGAGAGTGAGATGCCAGCTCCTTTCATTCAGTCAGTAGCTTCAAACATTTCTGGACGTTTTTCAATGGCAAAAATCAATGAATATTGTAAATGCACAAACAGTAATATCTCCACATTGCAAGGTGCAATTCTGAAATTTTTAGCTTTTTCCTGTTAATCCTAGCATGATAAAGAAGATTCAAAGAGAGTGAGATGCCAGCTCCTTTCATTCAGTCAGTAGCTTCAAACATTTCTGGTATATGAAAAACATGTTTTTCAATGGCAAAAATCAATGAATATTGTAAATGCACAAACAGTAATATCTCCACATTGCACGGTGCAATTCTGAAATTTTTTGCTTTTTCCTGCTAATCCTAGCATGATAAAGAAGATTCAAAGAGAGTGAGATGCCAGCTCCTTTCATTCAGTCAGTAGCTTCAAACATTTCTGGTATATGAAAAACATGTTTTTCAATGGCAAAAATCAATGAATATTGTAAATGCACAAACAGTAATATCTCCACATTGCAAGGTGCAATTCTGAAATTTTTAGCTTTTTCCTGTTAATCCTAGCATGATAAAGAAGATTCAAAGAGAGTGAGATGCCAGCTCCTTTCATTCAGTCAGTAGCTTCAAACATTTCTGGTATATGAAAAACATGTTTTTCAATGGCAAAAATCAATGAATATTGTAAATGCACAAACAGTAATATCTCCACATTGCACGGTGCAATTCTGAAATTTTTAGCTTTTTCCTGTTAATCCTAGCATGATAAAGAAGATTCAAAGAGAGTGAGATGCCAGCTCCTTTCATTCAGTCAGTAGCTTCAAACATTTCTGGTATATGAAAAACATGTTTTTCAATGGCAAAAATCAATGAATATTGTAAATGCACAAACAGTAATATCTCCACATTGCAAGGTGCAATTCTGAAATTTTTTGCTTTTTCCTGCTAATCCTAGCATGATAAAGAAGATTCAAAGAGAGTGAGATGCCAGCTCCTTTCATTCAGTCAGTAGCTTCAAACATTTCTGGACGTTTTTCAATGGCAAAAATCAATGAATATTGTAAATGCACAAACAGTAATATCTCCACATTGCATGGTGCAATTCTGAAATTTTTAGCTTTTTCCTGTTAATCCTAGCATGATAAAGAAGATTCAAAGAGAGTGAGATGCCAGCTCCTTTCATTCAGTCAGTAGCTTCAAACATTTCTGGTATATGAAAAACATGTTTTTCAATGGCAAAAATCAATGAATATTGTAAATGCACAAACAGTAATATCTCCACATTGCAAGGTGCAATTCTGAAATTTTTTGCTTTTTCCTGCTAATCCTAGCATGATAAAGAAGATTCAAAGAGAGTGAGATGCCAGCTCCTTTCATTCAGTCAGTAGCTTCAAACATTTCTGGACGTTTTTCAATGGCAAAAATCAATGAATATTGTAAATGCACAAACAGTAATATCTCCACATTGCAAGGTGCAATTCTGAAATTTTTAGCTTTTTCCTGTTAATCCTAGCATGATAAAGAAGATTCAAAGAGAGTGAGATGCCAGCTCCTTTCATTCAGTCAGTAGCTTCAAACATTTCTGGTATATGAAAAACATGTTTTTCAATGGCAAAAATCAATGAATATTTTAAATGCACAAACAGTAATATCTCCACATTGCAAGGTGCAATTCTGAAATTTTTTGCTTTTTCCTGCTAATCCTAGCATGATAAAGAAGATTCAAAGAGAGTGAGATGCCAGCTCCTTTCATTCAGTCAGTAGCTTCAAACATTTCTGGTATATGAAAAACATGTTTTTCAATGGCAAAAATCAATGAATATTGTAAATGCACAAAGAGTAATATCTCCACATTGCACGGTGCAATTCTGAAATTTTTAGCTTTTTCCTGTTAATCCTAGCATGATAAAGAAGATTCAAAGAGAGTGAGATGCCAGCTCCTTTCATTCAGTCAGTAGCTTCAAACATTTCTGGACGTTTTTCAATGGCAAAAATCAATGAATATTGTAAATGCACAAACAGTAATATCTCCACATTGCACGGTGCAATTCTGAAATTTTTTGCTTTTTCCTGTTAATCCTAGCATGATAAAGAAGATTCAAAGAGAGTGAGATGCCAGCTCCTTTCATTCAGTCAGTAGCTTCAAACATTTCTGGTATATGAAAAACATGTTTTTCAATGGCAAAAATCAATGAATATTGTAAATGCACAAACAGTAATATCTCCACATTGCACGGTGCAATTCTGAAATTTTTTGCTTTTTCCTGCTAATCCTAGCATGATAAAGAAGATTCAAAGAGAGTGAGATGCCAGCTCCTTTCATTCAGTCAGTAGCTTCAAACATTTCTGGACGTTTTTCAATGGCAAAAATCAATGAATATTGTAAATGCACAAACAGTAATATCTCCACATTGCACGGTGCAATTCTGAAATTTTTTGCTTTTTCCTGCTAATCCTAGCATGATAAAGAAGATTCAAAGAGAGTGAGATGCCAGCTCCTTTCATTCAGTCAGTAGCTTCAAACATTTCTGGTATATGAAAAACATGTTTTTCAATGGCAAAAATCAATGAATATTGTAAATGCACAAACAGTAATATCTCCACATTGCACGGTGCAATTCTGAAATTTTTTGCTTTTTCCTGCTAATCCTAGCATGATAAAGAAGATTCAAAGAGAGTGAGATGCCAGCTCCTTTCATTCAGTCAGTAGCTTCAAACATTTCTGGTATATGAAAAACATGTTTTTCAATGGCAAAAATCAATGAATATTGTAAATGCACAAACAGTAATATCTCCACATTGCACGGTGCAATTCTGAAATTTTTTGCTTTTTCCTGCTAATCCTAGCATGATAAAGAAGATTCAAAGAGAGTGAGATGCCAGCTCCTTTCATTCAGTCAGTAGCTTCAAACATTTCTGGACGTTTTTCAATGGCAAAAATCAATGAATATTGTAAATGCACAAACAGTAATATCTCCACATTGCACGGTGCAATTCTGAAATTTTTAGCTTTTTCCTGCTAATCCTAGCATGATAAAGAAGATTCAAAGAGAGTGAGATGCCAGCTCCTTTCATTCAGTCAGTAGCTTCAAACATTTCTGGTATATGAAAAACATGTTTTTCAATGGCAAAAATCAATGAATATTGTAAATGCACAAACAGTAATATCTCCACATTGCAAGGTGCAATTCTGAAATTTTTTGCTTTTTCCTGCTAATCCTAGCATGATAAAGAAGATTCAAAGAGAGTGAGATGCCAGCTCCTTTCATTCAGTCAGTAGCTTCAAACATTTCTGGTATATGAAAAACATGTTTTTCAATGGCAAAAATCAATGAATATTGTAAATGCACAAACAGTAATATCTCCACATTGCACGGTGCAATTCTGAAATTTTTAGCTTTTTCCTGTTAATCCTAGCATGATAAAGAAGATTCAAAGAGAGTGAGATGCCAGCTCCTTTCATTCAGTCAGTAGCTTCAAACATTTCTGGTATATGAAAAACATGTTTTTCAATGGCAAAAATCAATGAATATTGTAAATGCACAAACAGTAATATCTCCACATTGCACGGTGCAATTCTGAAATTTTTTGCTTTTTCCTGCTAATCCTAGCATGATAAAGAAGATTCAAAGAGAGTGAGATGCCAGCTCCTTTCATTCAGTCAGTAGCTTCAAACATTTCTGGTATATGAAAAACATGTTTTTCAATGGCAAAAATCAATGAATATTGTAAATGCACAAACAGTAATATCTCCACATTGCAAGGTGCAATTCTGAAATTTTTAGCTTTTTCCTGTTAATCCTAGCATGATAAAGAAGATTCAAAGAGAGTGAGATGCCAGCTCCTTTCATTCAGTCAGTAGCTTCAAACATTTCTGGACGTTTTTCAATGGCAAAAATCAATGAATATTGTAAATGCACAAACAGTAATATCTCCACATTGCACGGTGCAATTCTGAAATTTTTTGCTTTTTCCTGCTAATCCTAGCATGATAAAGAAGATTCAAAGAGAGTGAGATGCCAGCTCCTTTCATTCAGTCAGTAGCTTCAAACATTTCTGGTATATGAAAAACATGTTTTTCAATGGCAAAAATCAATGAATATTGTAAATGCACAAACAGTAATATCTCCACATTGCACGGTGCAATTCTGAAATTTTTTGCTTTTTCCTGCTAATCCTAGCATGATAAAGAAGATTCAAAGAGAGTGAGATGCCAGCTCCTTTCATTCAGTCAGTAGCTTCAAACATTTCTGGACGTTTTTCAATGGCAAAAATCAATGAATATTGTAAATGCACAAACAGTAATATCTCCACATTGCAAGGTGCAATTCTGAAATTTTTTGCTTTTTCCTGCTAATCCTAGCATGATAAAGAAGATTCAAAGAGAGTGAGATGCCAGCTCCTTTCATTCAGTCAGTAGCTTCAAACATTTCTGGTATATGAAAAACATGTTTTTCAATGGCAAAAATCAATGAATATTGTAAATGCACAAACAGTAATATCTCCACATTGCACGGTGCAATTCTGAAATTTTTAGCTATTTCCTGCTAATCCTAGCATGATAAAGAAGATTCAAAGAGAGTGAGATGCCAGCTCCTTTCATTCAGTCAGTAGCTTCAAACATTTCTGGTATATGAAAAACATGTTTTTCAATGGCAAAAATCAATGAATATTGTAAATGCACAAACAGTAATATCTCCACATTGCACGGTGCAATTCTGAAATTTTTAGCTTTTTCCTGTTAATCCTAGCATGATAAAGAAGATTCAAAGAGAGTGAGATGCCAGCTCCTTTCATTCAGTCAGTAGCTTCAAACATTTCTGGACGTTTTTCAATGGCAAAAATCAATGAATATTGTAAATGCACAAACAGTAATATCTCCACATTGCACGGTGCAATTCTGAAATTTTTTGCTTTTTCCTGCTAATCCTAGCATGATAAAGAAGATTCAAAGAGAGTGAGATGCCAGCTCCTTTCATTCAGTCAGTAGCTTCAAACATTTCTGGTATATGAAAAACATGTTTTTCAATGGCAAAAATCAATGAATATTGTAAATGCACAAACAGTAATATCTCCACATTGCACGGTGCAATTCTGAAATTTTTTGCTTTTTCCTGTTAATCCTAGCATGATAAAGAAGATTCAAAGAGAGTGAGATGCCAGCTCCTTTCATTCAGTCAGTAGCTTCAAACATTTCTGGTATATGAAAAACATGTTTTTCAATGGCAAAAATCAATGAATATTGTAAATGCACAAACAGTAATATCTCCACATTGCACGGTGCAATTCTGAAATTTTTTGCTTTTTCCTGCTAATCCTAGCATGATAAAGAAGATTCAAAGAGAGTGAGATGCCAGCTCCTTTCATTCAGTCAGTAGCTTCAAACATTTCTGGACGTTTTTCAATGGCAAAAATCAATGAATATTGTAAATGCACAAACAGTAATATCTCCACATTGCAAGGTGCAATTCTGAAATTTTTAGCTTTTTCCTGTTAATCCTAGCATGATAAAGAAGATTCAAAGAGAGTGAGATGCCAGCTCCTTTCATTCAGTCAGTAGCTTCAAACATTTCTGGTATATGAAAAACATGTTTTTCAATGGCAAAAATCAATGAATATTGTAAATGCACAAACAGTAATATCTCCACATTGCACGGTGCAATTCTGAAATTTTTAGCTTTTTCCTGCTAATCCTAGCATGATAAAGAAGATTCAAAGAGAGTGAGATGCCAGCTCCTTTCATTCAGTCAGTAGCTTCAAACATTTCTGGACGTTTTTCAATGGCAAAAATCAATGAATATTGTAAATGCACAAACAGTAATATCTCCACATTGCAAGGTGCAATTCTGAAATTTTTAGCTTTTTCCTGCTAATCCTAGCATGATAAAGAAGATTCAAAGAGAGTGAGATGCCAGCTCCTTTCATTCAGTCAGTAGCTTCAAACATTTCTGGTATATGAAAAACATGTTTTTCAATGGCAAAAATCAATGAATATTGTAAATGCACAAACAGTAATATCTCCACATTGCAAGGTGCAATTCTGAAATTTTTAGCTTTTTCCTGCTAATCCTAGCATGATAAAGAAGATTCAAAGAGACTGAGATGCCAGCTCCTTTCATTCAGTCAGTAGCTTCAAACATTTCTGGTATATGAAAAACATGTTTTTCAATGGCAAAAATCAATGAATATTGTAAATGCACAAACAGTAATATCTCCACATTGCACGGTGCAATTCTGAAATTTTTTGCTTTTTCCTGCTAATCCTAGCATGATAAAGAAGATTCAAAGAGAGTGAGATGCCAGCTCCTTTCATTCAGTCAGTAGCTTCAAACATTTCTGGTATATGAAAAACATGTTTTTCAATGGCAAAAATCAATGAATATTGTAAATGCACAAACAGTAATATCTCCACATTGCAAGGTGCAATTCTGAAATTTTTTGCTTTTTCCTGCTAATCCTAGCATGATAAAGAAGATTCAAAGAGAGTGAGATGCCAGCTCCTTTCATTCAGTCAGTAGCTTCAAACATTTCTGGTATATGAAAAACATGTTTTTCAATGGCAAAAATCAATGAATATTGTAAATGCACAAACAGTAATATCTCCACATTGCACGGTGCAATTCTGAAATTTTTTGCTTTTTCCTGCTAATCCTAGCATGATAAAGAAGATTCAAAGAGAGTGAGATGCCAGCTCCTTTCATTCAGTCAGTAGCTTCAAACATTTCTGGACGTTTTTCAATGGCAAAAATCAATGAATATTGTAAATGCACAAACAGTAATATCTCCACATTGCACGGTGCAATTCTGAAATTTTTAGCTTTTTCCTGTTAATCCTAGCATGATAAAGAAGATTCAAAGAGAGTGAGATGCCAGCTCCTTTCATTCAGTCAGTAGCTTCAAACATTTCTGGTATATGAAAAACATGTTTTTCAATGGCAAAAATCAATGAATATTGTAAATGCACAAACAGTAATATCTCCACATTGCAAGGTGCAATTCTGAAATTTTTTGCTTTTTCCTGCTAATCCTAGCATGATAAAGAAGATTCAAAGAGAGTGAGATGCCAGCTCCTTTCATTCAGTCAGTAGCTTCAAACATTTCTGGTATATGAAAAACATGTTTTTCAATGGCAAAAATCAATGAATATTGTAAATGCACAAACAGTAATATCTCCACATTGCACGGTGCAATTCTGAAATTTTTTGCTTTTTCCTGCTAATCCTAGCATGATAAAGAAGATTCAAAGAGAGTGAGATGCCAGCTCCTTTCATTCAGTCAGTAGCTTCAAACATTTCTGGACGTTTTTCAATGGCAAAAATCAATGAATATTGTAAATGCACAAACAGTAATATCTCCACATTGCAAGGTGCAATTCTGAAATTTTTTGCTTTTTCCTGCTAATCCTAGCATGATAAAGAAGATTCAAAGAGAGTGAGATGCCAGCTCCTTTCATTCAGTCAGTAGCTTCAAACATTTCTGGTATATGAAAAACATGTTTTTCAATGGCAAAAATCAATGAATATTGTAAATGCACAAACAGTAATATCTCCACATTGCACGGTGCAATTCTGAAATTTTTAGCTTTTTCCTGTTAATCCTAGCATGATAAAGAAGATTCAAAGAGAGTGAGATGCCAGCTCCTTTCATTCAGTCAGTAGCTTCAAACATTTCTGGTATATGAAAAACATGTTTTTCAATGGCAAAAATCAATGAATATTGTAAATGCACAAACAGTAATATCTCCACATTGCACGGTGCAATTCTGAAATTTTTTGCTTTTTCCTGCTAATCCTAGCATGATAAAGAAGATTCAAAGAGAGTGAGATGCCAGCTCCTTTCATTCAGTCAGTAGCTTCAAACATTTCTGGACGTTTTTCAATGGCAAAAATCAATGAATATTGTAAATGCACAAACAGTAATATCTCCACATTGCACGGTGCAATTCTGAAATTTTTTGCTTTTTCCTGCTAATCCTAGCATGATAAAGAAGATTCAAAGAGAGTGAGATGCCAGCTCCTTTCATTCAGTCAGTAGCTTCAAACATTTCTGGTATATGAAAAACATGTTTTTCAATGGCAAAAATCAATGAATATTGTAAATGCACAAACAGTAATATCTCCACATTGCAAGGTGCAATTCTGAAATTTTTTGCTTTTTCCTGCTAATCCTAGCATGATAAAGAAGATTCAAAGAGAGTGAGATGCCAGCTCCTTTCATTCAGTCAGTAGCTTCAAACATTTCTGGTATATGAAAAACATGTTTTTCAATGGCAAAAATCAATGAATATTGTAAATGCACAAACAGTAATATCTCCACATTGCACGGTGCAATTCTGAAATTTTTTGCTTTTTCCTGCTAATCCTAGCATGATAAAGAAGATTCAAAGAGAGTGAGATGCCAGCTCCTTTCATTCAGTCAGTAGCTTCAAACATTTCTGGTATATGAAAAACATGTTTTTCAATGGCAAAAATCAATGAATATTGTAAATGCACAAACAGTAATATCTCCACATTGCACGGTGCAATTCTGAAATTTTTAGCTTTTTCCTGTTAATCCTAGCATGATAAAGAAGATTCAAAGAGAGTGAGATGCCAGCTCCTTTCATTCAGTCAGTAGCTTCAAACATTTCTGGTATATGAAAAACATGTTTTTCAATGGCAAAAATCAATGAATATTGTAAATGCACAAACAGTAATATCTCCACATTGCAAGGTGCAATTCTGAAATTTTTTGCTTTTTCCTGTTAATCCTAGCATGATAAAGAAGATTCAAAGAGAGTGAGATGCCAGCTCCTTTCATTCAGTCAGTAGCTTCAAACATTTCTGGTATATGAAAAACATGTTTTTCAATGGCAAAAATCAATGAATATTGTAAATGCACAAACAGTAATATCTCCACATTGCAAGGTGCAATTCTGAAATTTTTAGCTTTTTCCTGTTAATCCTAGCATGATAAAGAAGATTCAAAGAGAGTGAGATGCCAGCTCCTTTCATTCAGTCAGTAGCTTCAAACATTTCTGGTATATGAAAAACATGTTTTTCAATGGCAAAAATCAATGAATATTGTAAATGCACAAACAGTAATATCTCCACATTGCACGGTGCAATTCTGAAATTTTTTGCTTTTTCCTGCTAATCCTAGCATGATAAAGAAGATTCAAAGAGAGTGAGATGCCAGCTCCTTTCATTCAGTCAGTAGCTTCAAACATTTCTGGACGTTTTTCAATGGCAAAAATCAATGAATATTGTAAATGCACAAACAGTAATATCTCCACATTGCAAGGTGCAATTCTGAAATTTTTTGCTTTTTCCTGCTAATCCTAGCATGATAAAGAAGATTCAAAGAGAGTGAGATGCCAGCTCCTTTCATTCAGTCAGTAGCTTCAAACATTTCTGGTATATGAAAAACATGTTTTTCAATGGCAAAAATCAATGAATATTGTAAATGCACAAACAGTAATATCTCCACATTGTACGGTGCAATTCTGAAATTTTTAGCTTTTTCCTGTTAATCCTAGCATGATAAAGAAGATTCAAAGAGAGTGAGATGCCAGCTCCTTTCATTCAGTCAGTAGCTTCAAACATTTCTGGTATATGAAAAACATGTTTTTCAATGGCAAAAATCAATGAATATTGTAAATGCACAAACAGTAATATCTCCACATTGCAAGGTGCAATTCTGAAATTTTTTGCTTTTTCCTGCTAATCCTAGCATGATAAAGAAGATTCAAAGAGAGTGAGATGCCAGCTCCTTTCATTCAGTCAGTAGCTTCAAACATTTCTGGACGTTTTTCAATGGCAAAAATCAATGAATATTGTAAATGCACAAACAGTAATATCTCCACATTGCACGGTGCAATTCTGAAATTTTTAGCTTTTTCCTGTTAATCCTAGCATGATAAAGAAGATTCAAAGAGAGTGAGATGCCAGCTCCTTTCATTCAGTCAGTAGCTTCAAACATTTCTGGTATATGAAAAACATGTTTTTCAATGGCAAAAATCAATGAATATTGTAAATGCACAAACAGTAATATCTCCACATTGCAAGGTGCAATTCTGAAATTTTTTGCTTTTTCCTGCTAATCCTAGCATGATAAAGAAGATTCAAAGAGAGTGAGATGCCAGCTCCTTTCATTCAGTCAGTAGCTTCAAACATTTCTGGTATATGAAAAACATGTTTTTCAATGGCAAAAATCAATGAATATTGTAAATGCACAAACAGTAATATCTCCACATTGCACGGTGCAATTCTGAAATTTTTAGCTTTTTCCTGTTAATCCTAGCATGATAAAGAAGATTCAAAGAGAGTGAGATGCCAGCTCCTTTCATTCAGTCAGTAGCTTCAAACATTTCTGGACGTTTTTCAATGGCAAAAATCAATGAATATTGTAAATGCACAAACAGTAATATCTCCACATTGCAAGGTGCAATTCTGAAATTTTTAGCTTTTTCCTGTTAATCCTAGCATGATAAAGAAGATTCAAAGAGAGTGAGATGCCAGCTCCTTTCATTCAGTCAGTAGCTTCAAACATTTCTGGTATATGAAAAACATGTTTTTCAATGGCAAAAATCAATGAATATTGTAAATGCACAAACAGTAATATCTCCACATTGCAAGGTGCAATTCTGAAATTTTTTGCTTTTTCCTGCTAATCCTAGCATGATAAAGAAGATTCAAAGAGAGTGAGATGCCAGCTCCTTTCATTCAGTCAGTAGCTTCAAACATTTCTGGACGTTTTTCAATGGCAAAAATCAATGAATATTGTAAATGCACAAACAGTAATATCTCCACATTGCAAGGTGCAATTCTGAAATTTTTAGCTTTTTCCTGTTAATCCTAGCATGATAAAGAAGATTCAAAGAGAGTGAGATGCCAGCTCCTTTCATTCAGTCAGTAGCTTCAAACATTTCTGGACGTTTTTCAATGGCAAAAATCAATGAATATTGTAAATGCACAAACAGTAATATCTCCACATTGCACGGTGCAATTCTGAAATTTTTAGCTTTTTCCTGTTAATCCTAGCATGATAAAGAAGATTCAAAGAGAGTGAGATGCCAGCTCCTTTCATTCAGTCAGTAGCTTCAAACATTTCTGGTATATGAAAAACATGTTTTTCAATGGCAAAAATCAATGAATATTGTAAATGCACAAACAGTAATATCTCCACATTGCAAGGTGCAATTCTGAAATTTTTAGCTTTTTCCTGTTAATCCTAGCATGATAAAGAAGATTCAAAGAGAGTGAGATGCCAGCTCCTTTCATTCAGTCAGTAGCTTCAAACATTTCTGGTATATGAAAAACATGTTTTTCAATGGCAAAAATCAATGAATATTGTAAATGCACAAACAGTAATATCTCCACATTGCAAGGTGCAATTCTGAAATTTTTTGCTTTTTCCTGTTAATCCTAGCATGATAAAGAAGATTCAAAGAGAGTGAGATGCCAGCTCCTTTCATTCAGTCAGTAGCTTCAAACATTTCTGGTATATGAAAAACATGTTTTTCAATGGCAAAAATCAATGAATATTGTAAATGCACAAACAGTAATATCTCCACATTGCAAGGTGCAATTCTGAAATTTTTAGCTTTTTCCTGTTAATCCTAGCATGATAAAGAAGATTCAAAGAGAGTGAGATGCCAGCTCCTTTCATTCAGTCAGTAGCTTCAAACATTTCTGGTATATGAAAAACATGTTTTTCAATGGCAAAAATCAATGAATATTGTAAATGCACAAACAGTAATATCTCCACATTGCAAGGTGCAATTCTGAAATTTTTTGCTTTTTCCTGCTAATCCTAGCATGATAAAGAAGATTCAAAGAGAGTGAGATGCCAGCTCCTTTCATTCAGTCAGTAGCTTCAAACATTTCTGGACGTTTTTCAATGGCAAAAATCAATGAATATTGTAAATGCACAAACAGTAATATCTCCACATTGCACGGTGCAATTCTGAAATTTTTAGCTTTTTCCTGTTAATCCTAGCATGATAAAGAAGATTCAAAGAGAGTGAGATGCCAGCTCCTTTCATTCAGTCAGTAGCTTCAAACATTTCTGGTATATGAAAAACATGTTTTTCAATGGCAAAAATCAATGAATATTGTAAATGCACAAACAGTAATATCTCCACATTGCAAGGTGCAATTCTGAAATTTTTTGCTTTTTCCTGCTAATCCTAGCATGATAAAGAAGATTCAAAGAGAGTGAGATGCCAGCTCCTTTCATTCAGTCAGTAGCTTCAAACATTTCTGGTATATGAAAAACATGTTTTTCAATGGCAAAAATCAATGAATATTGTAAATGCACAAACAGTAATATCTCCACATTGCACGGTGCAATTCTGAAATTTTTAGCTTTTTCCTGTTAATCCTAGCATGATAAAGAAGATTCAAAGAGAGTGAGATGCCAGCTCCTTTCATTCAGTCAGTAGCTTCAAACATTTCTGGACGTTTTTCAATGGCAAAAATCAATGAATATTGTAAATGCACAAACAGTAATATCTCCACATTGCAAGGTGCAATTCTGAAATTTTTAGCTTTTTCCTGTTAATCCTAGCATGATAAAGAAGATTCAAAGAGAGTGAGATGCCAGCTCCTTTCATTCAGTCAGTAGCTTCAAACATTTCTGGTATATGAAAAACATGTTTTTCAATGGCAAAAATCAATGAATATTGTAAATGCACAAACAGTAATATCTCCACATTGCAAGGTGCAATTCTGAAATTTTTTGCTTTTTCCTGCTAATCCTAGCATGATAAAGAAGATTCAAAGAGAGTGAGATGCCAGCTCCTTTCATTCAGTCAGTAGCTTCAAACATTTCTGGACGTTTTTCAATGGCAAAAATCAATGAATATTGTAAATGCACAAACAGTAATATCTCCACATTGCAAGGTGCAATTCTGAAATTTTTAGCTTTTTCCTGTTAATCCTAGCATGATAAAGAAGATTCAAAGAGAGTGAGATGCCAGCTCCTTTCATTCAGTCAGTAGCTTCAAACATTTCTGGACGTTTTTCAATGGCAAAAATCAATGAATATTGTAAATGCACAAACAGTAATATCTCCACATTGCACGGTGCAATTCTGAAATTTTTAGCTTTTTCCTGTTAATCCTAGCATGATAAAGAAGATTCAAAGAGAGTGAGATGCCAGCTCCTTTCATTCAGTCAGTAGCTTCAAACATTTCTGGTATATGAAAAACATGTTTTTCAATGGCAAAAATCAATGAATATTGTAAATGCACAAACAGTAATATCTCCACATTGCAAGGTGCAATTCTGAAATTTTTTGCTTTTTCCTGTTAATCCTAGCATGATAAAGAAGATTCAAAGAGAGTGAGATGCCAGCTCCTTTCATTCAGTCAGTAGCTTCAAACATTTCTGGTATATGAAAAACATGTTTTTCAATGGCAAAAATCAATGAATATTGTAAATGCACAAACAGTAATATCTCCACATTGCAAGGTGCAATTCTGAAATTTTTAGCTTTTTCCT
The DNA here is from genome assembly GCF_046119375.1 of Phyllobates terribilis. NCBI lineage: Eukaryota > Metazoa > Chordata > Amphibia > Anura > Dendrobatidae > Phyllobates > Phyllobates terribilis. Next base: position 26,319 of record NW_027365667.1, on the reverse strand, counting down.
GTTAATCCTAGCATGATAAAGAAGATTCAAAGAGAGTGAGATGCCAGCTCCTTTCATTCAGTCAGTAGCTTCAAACATTTCTGGTATATGAAAAACATGTTTTTCAATGGCAAAAATCAATGAATATTGTAAATGCACAAACAGTAATATCTCCACATTGCACGGTGCAATTCTGAAATTTTTAGCTTTTTCCTGTTAATCCTAGCATGATAAAGAAGATTCAAAGAGAGTGAGATGCCAGCTCCTTTCATTCAGTCAGTAGCTTCAAACATTTCTGGTATATGAAAAACATGTTTTTCAATGGCAAAAATCAATGAATATTGTAAATGCACAAACAGTAATATCTCCACATTGCACGGTGCAATTCTGAAATTTTTAGCTTTTTCCTGTTAATCCTAGCATGATAAAGAAGATTCAAAGAGAGTGAGATGCCAGCTCCTTTCATTCAGTCAGTAGCTTCAAACATTTCTGGACGTTTTTCAATGGCAAAAATCAATGAATATTGTAAATGCACAAACAGTAATATCTCCACATTGCACGGTGCAATTCTGAAATTTTTTGCTTTTTCCTGCTAATCCTAGCATGATAAAGAAGATTCAAAGAGAGTGAGATGCCAGCTCCTTTCATTCAGTCAGTAGCTTCAAACATTTCTGGTATATGAAAAACATGTTTTTCAATGGCAAAAATCAATGAATATTGTAAATGCACAAACAGTAATATCTCCACATTGCAAGGTGCAATTCTGAAATTTTTTGCTTTTTCCTGCTAATCCTAGCATGATAAAGAAGATTCAAAGAGAGTGAGATGCCAGCTCCTTTCATTCAGTCAGTAGCTTCAAACATTTCTGGTATATGAAAAACATGTTTTTCAATGGCAAAAATCAATGAATATTGTAAATGCACAAACAGTAATATCTCCACATTGCACGGTGCAATTCTGAAATTTTTTGCTTTTTCCTGTTAATCCTAGCATGATAAAGAAGATTCAAAGAGAGTGAGATGCCAGCTCCTTTCATTCAGTCAGTAGCTTCAAACATTTCTGGACGTTTTTCAATGGCAAAAATCAATGAATATTGTAAATGCACAAACAGTAATATCTCCACATTGCACGGTGCAATTCTGAAATTTTTAGCTTTTTCCTGTTAATCCTAGCATGATAAAGAAGATTCAAAGAGAGTGAGATGCCAGCTCCTTTCATTCAGTCAGTAGCTTCAAACATTTCTGGTATATGAAAAACATGTTTTTCAATGGCAAAAATCAATGAATATTGTAAATGCACAAACAGTAATATCTCCACATTGCAAGGTGCAATTCTGAAATTTTTTGCTTTTTCCTGCTAATCCTAGCATGATAAAGAAGATTCAAAGAGAGTGAGATGCCAGCTCCTTTCATTCAGTCAGTAGCTTCAAACATTTCTGGTATATGAAAAACATGTTTTTCAATGGCAAAAATCAATGAATATTGTAAATGCACAAACAGTAATATCTCCACATTGCACGGTGCAATTCTGAAATTTTTAGCTTTTTCCTGTTAATCCTAGCATGATAAAGAAGATTCAAAGAGAGTGAGATGCCAGCTCCTTTCATTCAGTCAGTAGCTTCAAACATTTCTGGTATATGAAAAACATGTTTTTCAATGGCAAAAATCAATGAATATTGTAAATGCACAAACAGTAATATCTCCACATTGCACGGTGCAATTCTGAAATTTTTAGCTTTTTCCTGTTAATCCTAGCATGATAAAGAAGATTCAAAGAGAGTGAGATGCCAGCTCCTTTCATTCAGTCAGTAGCTTCAAACATTTCTGGTATATGAAAAACATGTTTTTCAATGGCAAAAATCAATGAATATTGTAAATGCACAAACAGTAATATCTCCACATTGCAAGGTGCAATTCTGAAATTTTTTGCTTTTTCCTGTTAATCCTAGCATGATAAAGAAGATTCAAAGAGAGTGAGATGCCAGCTCCTTTCATTCAGTCAGTAGCTTCAAACATTTCTGGTATATGAAAAACATGTTTTTCAATGGCAAAAATCAATGAATATTGTAAATGCACAAACAGTAATATCTCCACATTGCAAGGTGCAATTCTGAAATTTTTTGCTTTTTCCTGCTAATCCTAGCATGATAAAGAAGATTCAAAGAGAGTGAGATGCCAGCTCCTTTCATTCAGTCAGTAGCTTCAAACATTTCTGGTATATGAAAAACATGTTTTTCAATGGCAAAAATCAATGAATATTGTAAATGCACAAACAGTAATATCTCCACATTGCACGGTGCAATTCTGAAATTTTTAGCTTTTTCCTGTTAATCCTAGCATGATAAAGAAGATTCAAAGAGAGTGAGATGCCAGCTCCTTTCATTCAGTCAGTAGCTTCAAACATTTCTGGTATATGAAAAACATGTTTTTCAATGGCAAAAATCAATGAATATTGTAAATGCACAAACAGTAATATCTCCACATTGCAAGGTGCAATTCTGAAATTTTTTGCTTTTTCCTGTTAATCCTAGCATGATAAAGAAGATTCAAAGAGAGTGAGATGCAAGCTCCTTTCATTCAGTCAGTAGCTTCAAACATTTCTGGACGTTTTTCAATGGCAAAAATCAATGAATATTGTAAATGCACAAACAGTAATATCTCCACATTGCACGGTGCAATTCTGAAATTTTTAGCTTTTTCCTGCTAATCCTAGCATGATAAAGAAGATTCAAAGAGAGTGAGATGCCAGCTCCTTTCATTCAGTCAGTAGCTTCAAACATTTCTGGTATATGAAAAAGATGTTTTTCAATGGCAAAAATCAATGAATATTGTAAATGCACAAACATTAATATCTCCACATTGCACGGTGCAATTCTGAAATTTTTTGCTTTTTCCTGCTAATCCTAGCATGATAAAGAAGATTCAAAGAGAGTGAGATGCCAGCTCCTTTCATTCAGTCAGTAGCTTCAAACATTTCTGGTATATGAAAAACATGTTTTTCAATGGCAAAAATCAATGAATATTGTAAATGCACAAACAGTAATATCTCCACATTGCAAGGTGCAATTCTGAAATTTTTAGCTTTTTCCTGTTAATCCTAGCATGATAAAGAAGATTCAAAGAGAGTGAGATGCCAGCTCCTTTCATTCAGTCAGTAGCTTCAAACATTTCTGGTATATGAAAAACATGTTTTTCAATGGCAAAAATCAATGAATATTGTAAATGCACAAACAGTAATATCTCCACATTGCACGGTGCAATTCTGAAATTTTTAGCTTTTTCCTGTTAATCCTAGCATGATAAAGAAGATTCAAAGAGAGTGAGATGCCAGCTCCTTTCATTCAGTCAGTAGCTTCAAACATTTCTGGTATATGAAAAACATGTTTTTCAATGGCAAAAATCAATGAATATTGTAAATGCACAAACAGTAATATCTCCACATTGCAAGGTGCAATTCTGAAATTTTTTGCTTTTTCCTGTTAATCCTAGCATGATAAAGAAGATTCAAAGAGAGTGAGATGCCAGCTCCTTTCATTCAGTCAGTAGCTTCAAACATTTCTGGTATATGAAAAACATGTTTTTCAATGGCAAAAATCAATGAATATTGTAAATGCACAAACAGTAATATCTCCACATTGCACGGTGCAATTCTGAAATTTTTTGCTTTTTCCTGCTAATCCTAGCATGATAAAGAAGATTCAAAGAGAGTGAGATGCCAGCTCCTTTCATTCAGTCAGTAGCTTCAAACATTTCTGGACGTTTTTCAATGGCAAAAATCAATGAATATTGTAAATGCACAAACAGTAATATCTCCACATTGCACGGTGCAATTCTGAAATTTTTTGCTTTTTCCTGCTAATCCTAGCATGATAAAGAAGATTCAAAGAGAGTGAGATGCCAGCTCCTTTCATTCAGTCAGTAGCTTCAAACATTTCTGGTATATGAAAAACATGTTTTTCAATGGCAAAAATCAATGAATATTGTAAATGCACAAACAGTAATATCTCCACATTGCACGGTGCAATTCTGAAATTTTTAGCTTTTTCCTGTTAATCCTAGCATGATAAAGAAGATTCAAAGAGAGTGAGATGCCAGCTCCTTTCATTCAGTCAGTAGCTTCAAACATTTCTGGTATATGAAAAACATGTTTTTCAATGGCAAAAATCAATGAATATTGTAAATGCACAAACAGTAATATCTCCACATTGCACGGTGCAATTCTGAAATTTTTAGCTTTTTCCTGTTAATCCTAGCATGATAAAGAAGATTCAAAGAGAGTGAGATGCCAGCTCCTTTCATTCAGTCAGTAGCTTCAAACATTTCTGGACGTTTTTCAATGGCAAAAATCAATGAATATTGTAAATGCACAAACAGTAATATCTCCACATTGCACGGTGCAATTCTGAAATTTTTAGCTTTTTCCTGTTAATCCTAGCATGATAAAGAAGATTCAAAGAGAGTGAGATGCCAGCTCCTTTCATTCAGTCAGTAGCTTCAAACATTTCTGGTATATGAAAAACATGTTTTTCAATGGCAAAAATCAATGAATATTGTAAATGCACAAACAGTAATATCTCCACATTGCAAGGTGCAATTCTGAAATTTTTAGCTTTTTCCTGTTAATCCTAGCATGATAAAGAAGATTCAAAGAGAGTGAGATGCCAGCTCCTTTCATTCAGTCAGTAGCTTCAAACATTTCTGGTATATGAAAAACATGTTTTTCAATGGCAAAAATCAATGAATATTGTAAATGCACAAACAGTAATATCTCCACATTGCAAGGTGCAATTCTGAAATTTTTAGCTTTTTCCTGTTAATCCTAGCATGATAAAGAAGATTCAAAGAGAGTGAGATGCCAGCTCCTTTCATTCAGTCAGTAGCTTCAAACATTTTTGGTATATGAAAAACATGTTTTTCAATGGCAAAAATCAATGAATATTGTAAATGCACAAACAGTAATATCTCCACATTGCAAGGTGCAATTCTGAAATTTTTAGCTTTTTCCTGTTAATCCTAGCATGATAAAGAAGATTCAAAGAGAGTGAGATGCCAGCTCCTTTCATTCAGTCAGTAGCTTCAAACATTTCTGGTATATGAAAAACATGTTTTTCAATGGCAAAAATCAATGAATATTGTAAATGCACAAACAGTAATATCTCCACATTGCACGGTGCAATTCTGAAATTTTTAGCTTTTTCCTGTTAATCCTAGCATGATAAAGAAGATTCAAAGAGAGTGAGATGCCAGCTCCTTTCATTCAGTCAGTAGCTTCAAACATTTCTGGTATATGAAAAACATGTTTTTCAATGGCAAAAATCAATGAATATTGTAAATGCACAAACAGTAATATCTCCACATTGCACGGTGCAATTCTGAAATTTTTTGCTTTTTCCTGCTAATCCTAGCATGATAAAGAAGATTCAAAGAGAGTGAGATGCCAGCTCCTTTCATTCAGTCAGTAGCTTCAAACATTTCTGGTATATGAAAAACATGTTTTTCAATGGCAAAAATCAATGAATATTGTAAATGCACAAACAGTAATATCTCCACATTGCACGGTGCAATTCTGAAATTTTTAGCTTTTTCCTGTTAATCCTAGCATGATAAAGAAGATTCAAAGAGAGTGAGATGCCAGCTCCTTTCATTCAGTCAGTAGCTTCAAACATTTCTGGTATATGAAAAACATGTTTTTCAATGGCAAAAATCAATGAATATTGTAAATGCACAAACAGTAATATCTCCACATTGCACGGTGCAATTCTGAAATTTTTAGCTTTTTCCTGCTAATCCTAGCATGATAAAGAAGATTCAAAGAGAGTGAGATGCCAGCTCCTTTCATTCAGTCAGTAGCTTCAAACATTTCTGGTATATGAAAAACATGTTTTTCAATGGCAAAAATCAATGAATATTGTAAATGCACAAACAGTAATATCTCCACATTGCAAGGTGCAATTCTGAAATTTTTAGCTTTTTCCTGTTAATCCTAGCATGATAAAGAAGATTCAAAGAGAGTGAGATGCCAGCTCCTTTCATTCAGTCAGTAGCTTCAAATATTTCTGGTATATGAAAAACATGTTTTTCAATGGCAAAAATCAATGAATATTGTAAATGCACAAACAGTAATATCTCCACATTGCACGGTGCAATTCTGAAATTTTTAGCTTTTTCCTGCTAATCCTAGCATGATAAAGAAGATTCAAAGAGAGTGAGATGCCAGCTCCTTTCATTCAGTCAGTAGCTTCAAACATTTCTGGTATATGAAAAACATGTTTTTCAATGGCAAAAATCAATGAATATTGTAAATGCACAAACAGTAATATCTCCACATTGCACGGTGCAATTCTGAAATTTTTTGCTTTTTCCTGCTAATCCTAGCATGATAAAGAAGATTCAAAGAGAGTGAGATGCCAGCTCCTTTCATTCAGTCAGTAGCTTCAAACATTTCTGGTATATGAAAAACATGTTTTTCAATGGCAAAAATCAATGAATATTGTAAATGCACAAACAGTAATATCTCCACATTGCAAGGTGCAATTCTGAAATTTTTAGCTTTTTCCTGTTAATCCTAGCATGATAAAGAAGATTCAAAGAGAGTGAGATGCCAGCTCCTTTCATTCAGTCAGTAGCTTCAAACATTTCTGGTATATGAAAAACATGTTTTTCAATGGCAAAAATCAATGAATATTGTAAATGCACAAACAGTAATATCTCCACATTGCAAGGTGCAATTCTGAAATTTTTAGCTTTTTCCTGCTAATCCTAGCATGATAAAGAAGATTCAAAGAGAGTGAGATGCCAGCTCCTTTCATTCAGTCAGTAGCTTCAAACATTTCTGGACGTTTTTCAATGGCAAAAATCAATGAATATTGTAAATGCACAAACAGTAATATCTCCACATTGCACGGTGCAATTCTGAAATTTTTTGCTTTTTCCTGTTAATCCTAGCATGATAAAGAAGATTCAAAGAGAGTGAGATGCCAGCTCCTTTCATTCAGTCAGTAGCTTCAAACATTTCTGGTATATGAAAAACATGTTTTTCAATGGCAAAAATCAATGAATATTGTAAATGCACAAACAGTAATATCTCCACATTGCAAGGTGCAATTCTGAAATTTTTAGCTTTTTCCTGTTAATCCTAGCATGATAAAGAAGATTCAAAGAGAGTGAGATGCCAGCTCCTTTCATTCAGTCAGTAGCTTCAAACATTTCTGGTATATGAAAAACATGTTTTTCAATGGCAAAAATCAATGAATATTGTAAATGCACAAACAGTAATATCTCCACATTGCAAGGTGCAATTCTGAAATTTTTTGCTTTTTCCTGCTAATCCTAGCATGATAAAGAAGATTCAAAGAGAGTGAGATGCCAGCTCCTTTCATTCAGTCAGTAGCTTCAAACATTTCTGGTATATGAAAAACATGTTTTTCAATGGCAAAAATCAATGAATATTGTAAATGCACAAACAGTAATATCTCCACATTGCACGGTGCAATTCTGAAATTTTTAGCTTTTTCCTGCTAATCCTAGCATGATAAAGAAGATTCAAAGAGAGTGAGATGCCAGCTCCTTTCATTCAGTCAGTAGCTTCAAACATTTCTGGTATATGAAAAACATGTTTTTCAATGGCAAAAATCAATGAATATTGTAAATGCACAAACAGTAATATCTCCACATTGCAAGGTGCAATTCTGAAATTTTTTGCTTTTTCCTGCTAATCCTAGCATGATAAAGAAGATTCAAAGAGAGTGAGATGCCAGCTCCTTTCATTCAGTCAGTAGCTTCAAACATTTCTGGTATATGAAAAACATGTTTTTCAATGGCAAAAATCAATGAATATTGTAAATGCACAAACAGTAATATCTCCACATTGCACAGTGCAATTCTGAAATTTTTAGCTTTTTCCTGCTAATCCTAGCATGATAAAGAAGATTCAAAGAGAGTGAGATGCCAGCTCCTTTCATTCAGTCAGTAGCTTCAAACATTTCTGGTATATGAAAAACATGTTTTTCAATGGCAAAAATCAATGAATATTGTAAATGCACAAACAGTAATATCTCCACATTGCAAGGTGCAATTCTGAAATTTTTAGCTTTTTCCTGTTAATCCTAGCATGATAAAGAAGATTCAAAGAGAGTGAGATGCCAGCTCCTTTCATTCAGTCAGTAGCTTCAAACATTTCTGGACGTTTTTCAATGGCAAAAATCAATGAATATTGTAAATGCACAAACAGTAATATCTCCACATTGCACGGTGCAATTCTGAAATTTTTAGCTTTTTCCTGCTAATCCTAGCATGATAAAGAAGATTCAAAGAGAGTGAGATGCCAGCTCCTTTCATTCAGTCAGTAGCTTCAAACATTTCTGGTATATGAAAAACATGTTTTTCAATGGCAAAAATCAATGAATATTGTAAATGCACAAACAGTAATATCTCCACATTGCACGGTGCAATTCTGAAATTTTTAGCTTTTTCCTGCTAATCCTAGCATGATAAAGAAGATTCAAAGAGAGTGAGATGCCAGCTCCTTTCATTCAGTCAGTAGCTTCAAACATTTCTGGACGTTTTTCAATGGCAAAAATCAATGAATATTGTAAATGCACAAACAGTAATATCTCCACATTGCACGGTGCAATTCTGAAATTTTTTGCTTTTTCCTGCTAATCCTAGCATGATAAAGAAGATTCAAAGAGAGTGAGATGCCAGCTCCTTTCATTCAGTCAGTAGCTTCAAACATTTCTGGTATATGAAAAACATGTTTTTCAATGGCAAAAATCAATGAATATTGTAAATGCACAAACAGTAATATCTCCACATTGCACGGTGCAATTCTGAAATTTTTAGCTTTTTCCTGCTAATCCTAGCATGATAAAGAAGATTCAAAGAGAGTGAGATGCCAGCTCCTTTCATTCAGTCAGTAGCTTCAAACATTTCTGGTATATGAAAAACATGTTTTTCAATGGCAAAAATCAATGAATATTGTAAATGCACAAACAGTAATATCTCCACTTTGCAAGGTGCAATTCTGAAATTTTTAGCTTTTTCCTGTTAATCCTAGCATGATAAAGAAGATTCAAAGAGATTGAGATGCCAGCTCCTTTCATTCAGTCAGTAGCTTCAAACATTTCTGGTATATGAAAAACATGTTTTTCAATGGCAAAAATCAATGAATATTGTAAATGCACAAACAGTAATATCTCCACATTGCACGGTGCAATTCTGAAATTTTTTGCTTTTTCCTGCTAATCCTAGCATGATAAAGAAGATTCAAAGAGAGTGAGATGCCAGCTCCTTTCATTCAGTCAGTAGCTTCAAACATTTCTGGACGTTTTTCAATGGCAAAAATCAATGAATATTGTAAATGCACAAACAGTAATATCTCCACATTGCACGGTGCAATTCTGAAATTTTTAGCTTTTTCCTGTTAATCCTAGCATGATAAAGAAGATTCAAAGAGAGTGAGATGCCGGCTCCTTTCATTCAGTCAGTAGCTTCAAACATTTCTGGACGTTTTTCAATGGCAAAAATCAATGAATATTGTAAATGCACAAACAGTAATATCTCCACATTGCACGGTGCAATTCTGAAATTTTTTGCTTTTTCCTGCTAATCCTAGCATGATAAAGAAGATTCAAAGAGAGTGAGATGCCAGCTCCTTTCATTCAGTCAGTAGCTTCAAACATTTCTGGTATATGAAAAACATGTTTTTCAATGGCAAAAATCAATGAATATTGTAAATGCACAAACAGTAATATCTCCACATTGCAAGGTGCAATTCTGAAATTTTTTGCTTTTTCCTGCTAATCCTAGCATGATAAAGAAGATTCAAAGAGAGTGAGATGCCAGCTCCTTTCATTCAGTCAGTAGCTTCAAACATTTCTGGACGTTTTTCAATGGCAAAAATCAATGAATATTGTAAATGCACAAACAGTAATATCTCCACATTGCACGGTGCAATTCTGAAATTTTTAGCTTTTTCCTGTTAATCCTAGCATGATAAAGAAGATTCAAAGAGAGTGAGATGCCAGCTCCTTTCATTCAGTCAGTAGCTTCAAACATTTCTGGAATATGAAAAACATGTTTTTCAATGGCAAAAATCAATGAATATTGTAAATGCACAAACAGTAATATCTCCACATTGCAAGGTGCAATTCTGAAATTTTTTGCTTTTTCCTGCTAATCCTAGCATGATAAAGAAGATTCAAAGAGAGTGAGATGCCAGCTCCTTTCATTCAGTCAGTAGCTTCAAACATTTCTGGTATATGAAAAACATGTTTTTCAATGGCAAAAATCAATGAATATTGTAAATGCACAAACAGTAATATCTCCACATTGCAAGGTGCAATTCTGAAATTTTTTGCTTTTTCCTGCTAATCCTAGCATGATAAAGAAGATTCAAAGAGAGTGAGATGCCAGCTCCTTTCATTCAGTCAGTAGCTTCAAACATTTCTGGTATATGAAAAACATGTTTTTCAATGGCAAAAATCAATGAATATTGTAAATGCACAAACAGTAATATCTCCACATTGCACGGTGCAATTCTGAAATTTTTTGCTTTTTCCTGCTAATCCTAGCATGATAAAGAAGATTCAAAGAGAGTGAGATGCCAGCTCCTTTCATTCAGTCAGTAGCTTCAAACATTTCTGGACGTTTTTCAATGGCAAAAATCAATGAATATTGTAAATGCACAAACAGTAATATCTCCACATTGCACGGTGCAATTCTGAAATTTTTAGCTTTTTCCTGTTAATCCTAGCATGATAAAGAAGATTCAAAGAGAGTGAGATGCCAGCTCCTTTCATTCAGTCAGTAGCTTCAAACATTTCTGGACGTTTTTCAATGGCAAAAATCAATGAATATTGTAAATGCACAAACAGTAATATCTCCACATTGCAAGGTGCAATTCTGAAATTTTTAGCTTTTTCCTGTTAATCCTAGCATGATAAAGAAGATTCAAAGAGAGTGAGATGCCAGCTCCTTTCATTCAGTCAGTAGCTTCAAACATTTCTGGTATATGAAAAACATGTTTTTCAATGGCAAAAATCAATGAATATTGTAAATGCACAAACAGTAATATCTCCACATTGCAAGGTGCAATTCTGAAATTTTTAGCTTTTTCCTGTTAATCCTAGCATGATAAAGAAGATTCAAAGAGAGTGAGATGCCAGCTCCTTTCATTCAGTCAGTAGCTTCAAACATTTCTGGTATATGAAAAACATGTTTTTCAATGGCAAAAATCAATGAATATTGTAAATGCACAAACAGTAATATCTCCACATTGCACGGTGCAATTCTGAAATTTTTTGCTTTTTCCTGCTAATCCTAGCATGATAAAGAAGATTCAAAGAGAGTGAGATGCCAGCTCCTTTCATTCAGTCAGTAGCTTCAAACATTTCTGGTATATGAAAAACATGTTTTTCAATGGCAAAAATCAATGAATATTGTAAATGCACAAACAGTAATATCTCCACATTGCACGGTGCAATTCTGAAATTTTTAGCTTTTTCCTGTTAATCCTAGCATGATAAAGAAGATTCAAAGAGAGTGAGATGCCAGCTCCTTTCATTCAGTCAGTAGCTTCAAACATTTCTGGACGTTTTTCAATGGCAAAAATCAATGAATATTGTAAATGCACAAACAGTAATATCTCCACATTGCACGGTGCAATTCTGAAATTTTTTGCTTTTTCCTGCTAATCCTAGCATGATAAAGAAGATTCAAAGAGAGTGAGATGCCAGCTCATTTCATTCAGTCAGTAGCTTCAAACATTTCTGGTATATGAAAAACATGTTTTTCAATGGCAAAAATCAATGAATATTGTAAATGCACAAACAGTAATATCTCCACATTGCACGGTGCAATTCTGAAATTTTTAGCTTTTTCCTGTTAATCCTAGCATGATAAAGAAGATTCAAAGAGAGTGAGATGCCAGCTCCTTTCATTCAGTCAGTAGCTTCAAACATTTCTGGTATATGAAAAACATGTTTTTCAATGGCAAAAATCAATGAATATTGTAAATGCACAAACAGTAATATCTCCACATTGCAAGGTGCAATTCTGAAATTTTTTGCTTTTTCCTGTTAATCCTAGCATGATAAAGAAGATTCAAAGAGAGTGAGATGCCAGCTCCTTTCATTCAGTCAGTAGCGTCAAACATTTCTGGACGTTTTTCAATGGCAAAAATCAATGAATATTGTAAATGCACAAACAGTAATATCTCCACATTGCACGGTGCAATTCTGAAATTTTTTGCTTTTTCCTGCTAATCCTAGCATGATAAAGAAGATTCAAAGAGAGTGAGATGCCAGCTCCTTTCATTCAGTCAGTAGCTTCAAACATTTCTGGTATATGAAAAACATGTTTTTCAATGGCAAAAATCAATGAATATTGTAAATGCACAAACAGTAATATCTCCACATTGCAAGGTGCAATTCTGAAATTTTTTGCTTTTTCCTGCTAATCCTAGCATGATAAAGAAGATTCAAAGAGAGTGAGATGCCAGCTCCTTTCATTCAGTCAGTAGCTTCAAACATTTCTGGACGTTTTTCAATGGCAAAAATCAATGAATATTGTAAATGCACAAACAGTAATATCTCCACATTGCACGGTGCAATTCTGAAATTTTTTGCTTTTTCCTGCTAATCCTAGCATGATAAAGAAGATTCAAAGAGAGTGAGATGCCAGCTCCTTTCATTCAGTCAGTAGCTTCAAACATTTCTGGTATATGAAAAACATGTTTTTCAATGGCAAAAATCAATGAATATTGTAAATGCACAAACAGTAATATCTCCACATTGCACGGTGCAATTCTGAAATTTTTAGCTTTTTCCTGTTAATCCTAGCATGATAAAGAAGATTCAAAGAGAGTGAGATGCCAGCTCCTTTCATTCAGTCAGTAGCTTCAAACATTTCTGGTATATGAAAAACATGTTTTTCAATGGCAAAAATCAATGAATATTGTAAATGCACAAACAGTAATATCTCCACATTGCAAGGTGCAATTCTGAAATTTTTTGCTTTTTCCTGTTAATCCTAGCATGATAAAGAAGATTCAAAGAGAGTGAGATGCCAGCTCCTTTCATTCAGTCAGTAGCTTCAAACATTTCTGGACGTTTTTCAATGGCAAAAATCAATGAATATTGTAAATGCACAAACAGTAATATCTCCACATTGCACGGTGCAATTCTGAAATTTTTAGCTTTTTCCTGTTAATCCTAGCATGATAAAGAAGATTCAAAGAGAGTGAGATGCCAGCTCCTTTCATTCAGTCAGTAGCTTCAAACATTTCTGGTATATGAAAAACATGTTTTTCAATGGCAAAAATCAATGAATATTGTAAATGCACAAACAGTAATATCTCCACATTGCAAGGTGCAATTCTGAAATTTTTTGCTTTTTCCTGCTAATCCTAGCATGATAAAGAAGATTCAAAGAGAGTGAGATGCCAGCTCCTTTCATTCAGTCAGTAGCTTCAAACATTTCTGGTATATGAAAAACATGTTTTTCAATGGCAAAAATCAATGAATATTGTAAATGCACAAACAGTAATATCTCCACATTGCAAGGTGCAATTCTGAAATTTTTTGCTTTTTCCTGCTAATCCTAGCATGATAAAGAAGATTCAAAGAGAGTGAGATGCCAGCTCCTTTCATTCAGTCAGTAGCTTCAAACATTTCTGGTATATGAAAAACATGTTTTTCAATGGCAAAAATCAATGAATATTGTAAATGCACAAACAGTAATATCTCCACATTGCACGGTGCAATTCTGAAATTTTTAGCTTTTTCCTGCTAATCCTAGCATGATAAAGAAGATTCAAAGAGAGTGAGATGCCAGCTCCTTTCATTCAGTCAGTAGCTTCAAACATTTCTGGTATATGAAAAACATGTTTTTCAATGGCAAAAATCAATGAATATTGTAAATGCACAAACAGTAATATCTCCACATTGCAAGGTGCAATTCTGAAATTTTTTGCTTTTTCCTGCTAATCCTAGCATGATAAAGAAGATTCAAAGAGAGTGAGATGCCAGCTCCTTTCATTCAGTCAGTAGCTTCAAACATTTCTGGACGTTTTTCAATGGCAAAAATCAATGAATATTGTAAATGCACAAACAGTAATATCTCCACATTGCACGGTGCAATTCTGAAATTTTTAGCTTTTTCCTGTTAATCCTAGCATGATAAAGAAGATTCAAAGAGAGTGAGATGCCAGCTCCTTTCATTCAGTCAGTAGCTTCAAACATTCTGGTATATGAAAAACATGTTTTTCAATGGCAAAAATCAATGAATATTGTAAATGCACAAACAGTAATATCTCCACATTGCAAGGTGCAATTCTGAAATTTTTTGCTTTTTCCTGCTAATCCTAGCATGATAAAGAAGATTCAAAGAGAGTGAGATGCCAGCTCCTTTCATTCAGTCAGTAGCTTCAAACATTTCTGGTATATGAAAAACATGTTTTTCAATGGCAAAAATCAATGAATATTGTAAATGCACAAACAGTAATATCTCCACATTGCACGGTGCAATTCTGAAATTTTTAGCTTTTTCCTGTTAATCCTAGCATGATAAAGAAGATTCAAAGAGAGTGAGATGCCAGCTCCTTTCATTCAGTCAGTAGCTTCAAACATTTCTGGACGTTTTTCAATGGCAAAAATCAATGAATATTGTAAATGCACAAACAGTAATATCTCCACATTGCAAGGTGCAATTCTGAAATTTTTAGCTTTTTCCTGTTAATCCTAGCATGATAAAGAAGATTCAAAGAGAGTGAGATGCCAGCTCCTTTCATTCAGTCAGTAGCTTCAAACATTTCTGGTATATGAAAAACATGTTTTTCAATGGCAAAAATCAATGAATATTGTAAATGCACAAACAGTAATATCTCCACATTGCACGGTGCAATTCTGAAATTTTTAGCTTTTTCCTGTTAATCCTAGCATCATAAAGAAGATTCAAAGAGAGTGAGATGCCAGCTCCTTTCATTCAGTCAGTAGCTTCAAACATTTCTGGACGTTTTTCAATGGCAAAAATCAATGAATATTGTAAATGCACAAACAGTAATATCTCCACATTGCAAGGTGCAATTCTGAAATTTTTTGCTTTTTCCTGCTAATCCTAGCATGATAAAGAAGATTCAAAGAGAGTGAGATGCCAGCTCCTTTCATTCAGTCAGTAGCTTCAAACATTTCTGGTATATGAAAAACATGTTTTTCAATGGCAAAAATCAATGAATATTGTAAATGCACAAACAGTAATATCTCCACATTGCACGGTGCAATTCTGAAATTTTTAGCTTTTTCCTGTTAATCCTAGCATGATAAAGAAGATTCAAAGAGAGTGAGATGCCAGCTCCTTTCATTCAGTCAGTAGCTTCAAACATTTCTGGTATATGAAAAACATGTTTTTCAATGGCAAAAATCAATGAATATTGTAAATGCACAAACAGTAATATCTCCACATTGCAAGGTGCAATTCTGAAATTTTTAGCTTTTTCCTGTTAATCCTAGCATGATAAAGAAGATTCAAAGAGAGTGAGATGCCAGCTCCTTTCATTCAGTCAGTAGCTTCAAACATTTCTGGTATATGAAAAACATGTTTTTCAATGGCAAAAATCAATGAATATTGTAAATGCACAAACAGTAATATCTCCACATTGCAAGGTGCAATTCTGAAATTTTTTGCTTTTTCCTGCTAATCCTAGCATGATAAAGAAGATTCAAAGAGAGTGAGATGCCAGCTCCTTTCATTCAGTCAGTAGCTTCAAACATTTCTGGTATATGAAAAACATGTTTTTCAATGGCAAAAATCAATGAATATTGTAAATGCACAAACAGTAATATCTCCACATTGCAAGGTGCAATTCTGAAATTTTTTGCTTTTTCCTGTTAATCCTAGCATGATAAAGAAGATTCAAAGAGAGTGAGATGCCAGCTCCTTTCATTCAGTCAGTAGCTTCAAACATTTCTGGTATATGAAAAACATGTTTTTCAATGGCAAAAATCAATGAATATTGTAAATGCACAAACAGTAATATCTCCACATTGCAAGGTGCAATTCTGAAATTTTTAGCTTTTTCCTGCTAATCCTAGCATGATAAAGAAGATTCAAAGAGAGTGAGATGCCAGCTCCTTTCATTCAGTCAGTAGCTTCAAACATTTCTGGTATATGAAAAACATGTTTTTCAATGGCAAAAATCAATGAATATTGTAAATGCACAAACAGTAATATCTCCACATTGCACGGTGCAATTCTGAAATTTTTTGCTTTTTCCTGCTAATCCTAGCATGATAAAGAAGATTCAAAGAGAGTGAGATGCCAGCTCCTTTCATTCAGTCAGTAGCTTCAAACATTTCTGGTATATGAAAAACATGTTTTTCAATGGCAAAAATCAATGAATATTGTAAATGCACAAACAGTAATATCTCCACATTGCAAGGTGCAATTCTGAAATTTTTAGCTTTTTCCTGCTAATCCTAGCATGATAAAGAAGATTCAAAGAGAGTGAGATGCCAGCTCCTTTCATTCAGTCAGTAGCTTCAAACATTTCTGGTATATGAAAAACATGTTTTTCAATGGCAAAAATCAATGAATATTGTAAATGCACAAACAGTAATATCTCCACATTGCAAGGTGCAATTCTGAAATTTTTTGCTTTTTCCTGCTAATCCTAGCATGATAAAGAAGATTCAAAGAGAGTGAGATGCCAGCTCCTTTCATTCAGTCAGTAGCTTCAAACATTTCTGGTATATGAAAAACATGTTTTTCAATGGCAAAAATCAATGAATATTGTAAATGCACAAACAGTAATATCTCCACATTGCAAGGTGCAATTCTGAAATTTTTAGCTTTTTCCTGTTAATCCTAGCATGATAAAGAAGATTCAAAGAGAGTGAGATGCCAGCTCCTTTCATTCAGTCAGTAGCTTCAAACATTTCTGGTATATGAAAAACATGTTTTTCAATGACAAAAATCAATGAATATTGTAAATGCACAAACAGTAATATCTCCACATTGCACGGTGCAATTCTGAAATTTTTAGCTTTTTCCTGCTAATCCTAGCATGATAAAGAAGATTCAAAGAGAGTGAGATGCCAGCTCCTTTCATTCAGTCAGTAGCTTCAAACATTTCTGGTATATGAAAAACATGTTTTTCAATGGCAAAAATCAATGAATATTGTAAATGCACAAACAGTAATATCTCCACATTGCACGGTGCAATTCTGAAATTTTTTGCTTTTTCCTGCTAATCCTAGCATGATAAAGAAGATTCAAAGAGAGTGAGATGCCAGCTCCTTTCATTCAGTCAGTAGCTTCAAACATTTCTGGACGTTTTTCAATGGCAAAAATCAATGAATATTGTAAATGCACAAACAGTAATATCTCCACATTGCAAGGTGCAATTCTGAAATTTTTAGCTTTTTCCTGTTAATCCTAGCATGATAAAGAAGATTCAAAGAGAGTGAGATGCCAGCTCCTTTCATTCAGTCAGTAGCTTCAAACATTTCTGGACGTTTTTCAATGGCAAAAATCAATGAATATTGTAAATGCACAAACAGTAATATCTCCACATTGCACGGTGCAATTCTGAAATTTTTAGCTTTTTCCTGTTAATCCTAGCATGATAAAGAAGATTCAAAGAGAGTGAGATGCCAGCTCCTTTCATTCAGTCAGTAGCTTCAAACATTTCTGGTATATGAAAAACATGTTTTTCAATGGCAAAAATCAATGAATATTGTAAATGCACAAACAGTAATATCTCCACATTGCAAGGTGCAATTCTGAAATTTTTTGCTTTTTCCTGTTAATCCTAGCATGATAAAGAAGATTCAAAGAGAGTGAGATGCCAGCTCCTTTCATTCAGTCAGTAGCTTCAAACATTTCTGGTATATGAAAAACATGTTTTTCAATGGCAAAAATCAATGAATATTGTAAATGCACAAACAGTAATATCTCCACATTGCAAGGTGCAATTCTGAAATTTTTAGCTTTTTCCTGTTAATCCTAGCATGATAAAGAAAATTCAAAGAGAGTGAGATGCCAGCTCCTTTCATTCAGTCAGTAGCTTCAAACATTTCTGGTATATGAAAAACATGTTTTTCAATGGCAAAAATCAATGAATATTGTAAATGCACAAACAGTAATATCTCCACATTGCAAGGTGCAATTCTGAAATTTTTTGCTTTTTCCTGCTAATCCTAGCATGATAAAGAAGATTCAAAGAGAGTGAGATGCCAGCTCCTTTCATTCAGTCAGTAGCTTCAAACATTTCTGGTATATGAAAAACATGTTTTTCAATGGCAAAAATCAATGAATATTGTAAATGCACAAACAGTAATATCTCCACATTGCACGGTGCAATTCTGAAATTTTTAGCTTTTTCCTGCTAATCCTAGCATGATAAAGAAGATTCAAAGAGAGTGAGATGCCAGCTCCTTTCATTCAGTCAGTAGCTTCAAACATTTCTGGTATATGAAAAACATGTTTTTCAATGGCAAAAATCAATGAATATTGTAAATGCACAAACAGTAATATCTCCACATTGCAAGGTGCAATTCTGAAATTTTTTGCTTTTTCCTGCTAATCCTAGCATGATAAAGAAGATTCAAAGAGAGTGAGATGCCAGCTCCTTTCATTCAGTCAGTAGCTTCAAACATTTCTGGTATATGAAAAACATGTTTTTCAATGGCAAAAATCAATGAATATTGTAAATGCACAAACAGTAATATCTCCACATTGCACGGTGCAATTCTGAAATTTTTAGCTTTTTCCTGCTAATCCTAGCATGATAAAGAAGATTCAAAGAGAGTGAGATGCCAGCTCCTTTCATTCAGTCAGTAGCTTCAAACATTTCTGGACGTTTTTCAATGGCAAAAATCAATGAATATTGTAAATGCACAAACAGTAATATCTCCACATTGCACGGTGCAATTCTGAAATTTTTTGCTTTTTCCTGCTAATCCTAGCATGATAAAGAAGATTCAAAGAGAGTGAGATGCCAGCTCCTTTCATTCAGTCAGTAGCTTCAAACATTTCTGGTATATGAAAAACATGTTTTTCAATGGCAAAAATCAATGAATATTGTAAATGCACAAACAGTAATATCTCCACATTGCACGGTGCAATTCTGAAATTTTTAGCTTTTTCCTGTTAATCCTAGCATGATAAAGAAGATTCAAAGAGAGTGAGATGCCAGCTCCTTTCATTCAGTCAGTAGCTTCAAACATTTCTGGACGTTTTTCAATGGCAAAAATCAATGAATATTGTAAATGCACAAACAGTAATATCTCCACATTGCACGGTGCAATTCTGAAATTTTTAGCTTTTTCCTGTTAATCCTAGCATGATAAAGAAGATTCAAAGAGAGTGAGATGCCAGCTCCTTTCATTCAGTCAGTAGCTTCAAACATTTCTGGACGTTTTTCAATGGCAAAAATCAATGAATATTGTAAATGCACAAACAGTAATATCTCCACATTGCACGGTGCAATTCTGAAATTTTTTGCTTTTTCCTGCTAATCCTAGCATGATAAAGAAGATTCAAAGAGAGTGAGATGCCAGCTCCTTTCATTCAGTCAGTAGCTTCAAACATTTCTGGTATATGAAAAACATGTTTTTCAATAGCAAAAATCAATGAATATTGTAAATGCACAAACAGTAATATCTCCACATTGCACGGTGCAATTCTGAAATTTTTAGCTTTTTCCTGTTAATCCTAGCATGATAAAGAAGATTCAAAGAGAGTGAGATGCCAGCTCCTTTCATTCAGTCAGTAGCTTCAAACATTTCTGGTATATGAAAAACATGTTTTTCAATGGCAAAAATCAATGAATATTGTAAATGCACAAACAGTAATATCTCCACATTGCAAGGTGCAATTCTGAAATTTTTAGCTTTTTCCTGTTAATCCTAGCATGATAAAGAAGATTCAAAGAGAGTGAGATGCCAGCTCCTTTCATTCAGTCAGTAGCTTCAAACATTTCTGGTATATGAAAAACATGTTTTTCAATGGCAAAAATCAATGAATATTGTAAATGCACAAACAGTAATATCTCCACATTGCACGGTGCAATTCTGAAATTTTTAGCTTTTTCCTGTTAATCCTAGCATGATAAAGAAGATTCAAAGAGAGTGAGATGCCAGCTCCTTTCATTCAGTCAGTAGCTTCAAACATTTCTGGACGTTTTTCAATGGCAAAAATCAATGAATATTGTAAATGCACAAACAGTAATATCTCCACATTGCAAGGTGCAATTCTGAAATTTTTAGCTTTTTCCTGTTAATCCTAGCATGATAAAGAAGATTCAAAGAGAGTGAGATGCCAGCTCCTTTCATTCAGTCAGTAGCTTCAAACATTTCTGGTATATGAAAAACATGTTTTTCAATGGCAAAAATCAATGAATATTGTAAATGCACAAACAGTAATATCTCCACATTGCAAGGTGCAATTCTGAAATTTTTTGCTTTTTCCTGTTAATCCTAGCATGATAAAGAAGATTCAAAGAGAGTGAGATGCCAGCTCCTTTCATTCAGTCAGTAGCTTCAAACATTTCTGGTATATGAAAAACATGTTTTTCAATGGCAAAAATCAATGAATATTGTAAATGCACAAACAGTAATATCTCCACATTGCAAGGTGCAATTCTGAAATTTTTAGCTTTTTCCTGTTAATCCTAGCATGATAAAGAAGATTCAAAGAGAGTGAGATGCCAGCTCCTTTCATTCAGTCAGTAGCTTCAAACATTTCTGGTATATGAAAAACATGTTTTTCAATGGCAAAAATCAATGAATATTGTAAATGCACAAACAGTAATATCTCCACATTGCACGGTGCAATTCTGAAATTTTTAGCTTTTTCCTGTTAA
Source organism: Phyllobates terribilis (assembly GCF_046119375.1). Taxonomy (NCBI): domain Eukaryota; kingdom Metazoa; phylum Chordata; class Amphibia; order Anura; family Dendrobatidae; genus Phyllobates; species Phyllobates terribilis. The sequence goes on along the minus strand of NW_027365667.1, from coordinate 5,481 downwards.
TCCTAGCATGATAAAGAAGATTCAAAGAGAGTGAGATGCCAGCTCCTTTCATTCAGTCAGTAGCTTCAAACATTTCTGGACGTTTTTCAATGGCAAAAATCAATGAATATTGTAAATGCACAAACAGTAATATCTCCACATTGCACGGTGCAATTCTGAAATTTTTAGCTTTTTCCTGTTAATCCTAGCATGATAAAGAAGATTCAAAGAGAGTGAGATGCCAGCTCCTTTCATTCAGTCAGTAGCTTCAAACATTTCTGGTATATGAAAAACATGTTTTTCAATGGCAAAAATCAATGAATATTGTAAATGCACAAACAGTAATATCTCCACATTGCAAGGTGCAATTCTGAAATTTTTTGCTTTTTCCTGTTAATCCTAGCATGATAAAGAAGATTCAAAGAGAGTGAGATGCCAGCTCCTTTCATTCAGTCAGTAGCTTCAAACATTTCTGGTATATGAAAAACATGTTTTTCAATGGCAAAAATCAATGAATATTGTAAATGCACAAACAGTAATATCTCCACATTGCAAGGTGCAATTCTGAAATTTTTAGCTTTTTCCTGTTAATCCTAGCATGATAAAGAAGATTCAAAGAGAATGAGATGCCAGCTCCTTTCATTCAGTCAGTAGCTTCAAACATTTCTGGACGTTTTTCAATGGCAAAAATCAATGAATATTGTAAATGCACAAACAGTAATATCTCCACATTGCAAGGTGCAATTCTGAAATTTTTAGCTTTTTCCTGTTAATCCTAGCATGATAAAGAAGATTCAAAGAGAGTGAGATGCCAGCTCCTTTCATTCAGTCAGTAGCTTCAAACATTTCTGGTATATGAAAAACATGTTTTTCAATGGCAAAAATCAATGAATATTGTAAATGCACAAACAGTAATATCTCCACATTGCACGGTGCAATTCTGAAATTTTTAGCTTTTTCCTGTTAATCCTAGCATGATAAAGAAGATTCAAAGAGAGTGAGATGCCAGCTCCTTTCATTCAGTCAGTAGCTTCAAACATTTCTGGACGTTTTTCAATGGCAAAAATCAATGAATATTGTAAATGCACAAACAGTAATATCTCCACATTGCAAGGTGCAATTCTGAAATTTTTTGCTTTTTCCTGCTAATCCTAGCATGATAAAGAAGATTCAAAGAGAGTGAGATGCCAGCTCCTTTCATTCAGTCAGTAGCTTCAAACATTTCTGGTATATGAAAAACATGTTTTTCAATGGCAAAAATCAATGAATATTGTAAATGCACAAACAGTAATATCTCCACATTGCACGGTGCAATTCTGAAATTTTTAGCTTTTTCCTGTTAATCCTAGCATGATAAAGAAGATTCAAAGAGAGTGAGATGCCAGCTCCTTTCATTCAGTCAGTAGCTTCAAACATTTCTGGTATATGAAAAACATGTTTTTCAATGGCAAAAATCAATGAATATTGTAAATGCACAAACAGTAATATCTCCACATTGCAAGGTGCAATTCTGAAATTTTTAGCTTTTTCCTGTTAATCCTAGCATGATAAAGAAGATTCAAAGAGAGTGAGATGCCAGCTCCTTTCATTCAGTCAGTAGCTTCAAACATTTCTGGTATATGAAAAACATGTTTTTCAATGGCAAAAATCAATGAATATTGTAAATGCACAAACAGTAATATCTCCACATTGCAAGGTGCAATTCTGAAATTTTTTGCTTTTTCCTGCTAATCCTAGCATGATAAAGAAGATTCAAAGAGAGTGAGATGCCAGCTCCTTTCATTCAGTCAGTAGCTTCAAACATTTCTGGTATATGAAAAACATGTTTTTCAATGGCAAAAATCAATGAATATTGTAAATGCACAAACAGTAATATCTCCACATTGCAAGGTGCAATTCTGAAATTTTTTGCTTTTTCCTGTTAATCCTAGCATGATAAAGAAGATTCAAAGAGAGTGAGATGCCAGATCCTTTCATTCAGTCAGTAGCTTCAAACATTTCTGGTATATGAAAAACATGTTTTTCAATGGCAAAAATCAATGAATATTGTAAATGCACAAACAGTAATATCTCCACATTGCAAGGTGCAATTCTGAAATTTTTAGCTTTTTCCTGCTAATCCTAGCATGATAAAGAAGATTCAAAGAGAGTGAGATGCCAGCTCCTTTCATTCAGTCAGTAGCTTCAAACATTTCTGGTATATGAAAAACATGTTTTTCAATGGCAAAAATCAATGAATATTGTAAATGCACAAACAGTAATATCTCCACATTGCACGGTGCAATTCTGAAATTTTTTGCTTTTTCCTGCTAATCCTAGCATGATAAAGAAGATTCAAAGAGAGTGAGATGCCAGCTCCTTTCATTCAGTCAGTAGCTTCAAACATTTCTGGTATATGAAAACATGTTTTTCAATGGCAAAAATCAATGAATATTGTAAATGCACAAACAGTAATATCTCCACATTGCAAGGTGCAATTCTGAAATTTTTAGCTTTTTCCTGCTAATCCTAGCATGATAAAGAAGATTCAAAGAGAGTGAGATGCCAGCTCCTTTCATTCAGTCAGTAGCTTCAAACATTTCTGGTATATGAAAAACATGTTTTTCAATGGCAAAAATCAATGAATATTGTAAATGCACAAACAGTAATATCTCCACATTGCAAGGTGCAATTCTGAAATTTTTTGCTTTTTCCTGCTAATCCTAGCATGATAAAGAAGATTCAAAGAGAGTGAGATGCCAGCTCCTTTCATTCAGTCAGTAGCTTCAAACATTTCTGGTATATGAAAAACATGTTTTTCAATGGCAAAAATCAATGAATATTGTAAATGCACAAACAGTAATATCTCCACATTGCAAGGTGCAATTCTGAAATTTTTAGCTTTTTCCTGTTAATCCTAGCATGATAAAGAAGATTCAAAGAGAGTGAGATGCCAGCTCCTTTCATTCAGTCAGTAGCTTCAAACATTTCTGGTATATGAAAAACATGTTTTTCAATGGCAAAAATCAATGAATATTGTAAATGCACAAACAGTAATATCTCCACATTGCACGGTGCAATTCTGAAATTTTTAGCTTTTTCCTGCTAATCCTAGCATGATAAAGAAGATTCAAAGAGAGTGAGATGCCAGCTCCTTTCATTCAGTCAGTAGCTTCAAACATTTCTGGTATATGAAAAACATGTTTTTCAATGGCAAAAATCAATGAATATTGTAAATGCACAAACAGTAATATCTCCACATTGCACGTTGCAATTCTGAAATTTTTTGCTTTTTCCTGCTAATCCTAGCATGATAAAGAAGATTCAAAGAGAGTGAGATGCCAGCTCCTTTCATTCAGTCAGTAGCTTCAAACATTTCTGGACGTTTTTCAATGGCAAAAATCAATGAATATTGTAAATGCACAAACAGTAATATCTCCACATTGCAAGGTGCAATTCTGAAATTTTTAGCTTTTTCCTGTTAATCCTAGCATGATAAAGAAGATTCAAAGAGAGTGAGATGCCAGCTCCTTTCATTCAGTCAGTAGCTTCAAACATTTCTGGTTATGAAAAAACGTTTTTCAATGGCAAAAATCAATGAATATTGTAAATGCACAAACAGTAATATCTCCACATTGCACGGTGCAATTCTGAAATTTTTTAGCTTTTTCCTGTTAATCCTAGCATGATAAAGAAGATTCAAAGAGAGTGAGATGCCAGCTCCTTTCATTCAGTCAGTAGCTTCAAACATTTCTGGTATATGAAAAACATGTTTTTCAATGGCAAAAATCAATGAATATTGTAATTGCACAAACAGTAATATCTCCACATTGCAAGGTGCAATTCTGAAATTTTTTGCTTTTTCCTGTTAATCCTAGCATGATAAAGAAGATTCAAAGAGAGTGAGATGCCAGCTCCTTTCATTCAGTCAGTAGCTTCAAACATTTCTGGTATATGTTTTTCAATGGCAAAAATCAATGAATATTGTAAATGCACAAACAGTAATATCTCCACATTGCAAGGTGCAATTCTGAAATTTTTAGCTTTTTCCTGTTAATCCTAGCATGATAAAGAAGATTCAAAGAGAGTGAGATGCCAGCTCCTTTCATTCAGTCAGTAGCTTCAAACATTTCTGGTATATGAAAAACATGTTTTTCAATGGCAAAAATCAATGAATATTGTAAATGCACAAACAGTAATATCTCCACATTGCACGGTGCAATTCTGAAATTTTTTGCTTTTTCCTGCTAATCCTAGCATGATAAAGAAGATTCAAAGAGAGTGAGATGCCAGCTCCTTTCATTCAGTCAGTAGCTTCAAACATTTCTGGTATATGAAAAACATGTTTTTCAATGGCAAAAATCAATGAATATTGTAAATGCACAAACAGTAATATCTCCACATTGCAAGGTGCAATTCTGAAATTTTTAGCTTTTTCCTGTTAATCCTAGCATGATAAAGAAGATTCAAAGAGAGTGAGATGCCAGCTCCTTTCATTCAGTCAGTAGCTTCAAACATTTCTGGTATATGAAAAACATGTTTTTCAATGGCAAAAATCAATGAATATTGTAAATGCACAAACAGTAATATCTCCACATTGCACGGTGCAATTCTGAAATTTTTTGCTTTTTCCTGTTAATCCTAGCATGATAAAGAAGATTCAAAGAGAGTGAGATGCCAGCTCCTTTCATTCAGTCAGTAGCTTCAAACATTTCTGGACGTTTTTCAATGGCAAAAATCAATGAATATTGTAAATGCACAAACAGTAATATCTCCACATTGCAAGGTGCAATTCTGAAATTTTTAGCTTTTTCCTGTTATTCCTAGCATGATAAAAGAAGATTCAAAGAGAGTGAGATGCCAGCTCCTTTCATTCAGTCAGTAGCTTCCAAAACATTTCTTGGTTGAAAAACATGTTTTTCAATGGCAAAAATCAATGAATATTGTAAATGCACAAACAGTAATATCTCCACATTGCAAGGTGCAATTCTGAAATTTTTTGCTTTTTCCTGTTAATCCTAGCATGATAAAGAAGATTCAAAGAGAGTGAGATGCCAGCTCCTTTCATTCAGTCAGTAGCTTCAAACATTTCTGGTATATGAAAAACATGTTTTTCAATGGCAAAAATCAATGAATATGTAAATGCACAAACAGTAATATCTCCACATTGCAAGGTGCAATTCTGAAATTTTTAGCTTTTTCCTGTTAATCCTAGCATGATAAAGAAGATTCAAAGAGAGTGAGATGCCAGCTCCTTTCATTCAGTCAGTAGCTTCAAACATTTCTGGTATATGAAAAACATGTTTTTCAATGGCAAAAAATCAATGAATATTGTAAATGCACAAACAGTAATATCTCCACATTGGATTCAAAGAGACTGGATTTTTAGCTTTTTCCTGTTAATCCTAGCATGATAAAGAAGATTCAAAGAGAGTGAGATGCCAGCTCCTTCATTCAGTCAGTAGCTTCAAACATTTCTGGTATATGAAAAAACATATTTTTCAATGGCAAAAATCAATGAAT